>NC_048219.1:35041665-35178524 GCF_002007445.2 Ailuropoda melanoleuca | reverse complement strand
GTGGGCGCAGGGTCGCGAGTTCTCCCGCACCCGGGGGTTTCAATTGCCCCGAGCGTGCGGGGCGTGCGGTGGGCTCCGTCGGCGGCCCCCTCCCCGGGTTTTTTTTTTTTTTACAGAAACCGGCCTGCCGGCTGCAGAAACGCTGAGTCCAGATTTCAGCGTGTCATGGGCTGCAACCCCGCCGAAACACGTGCGGGGCGTCCGAAAACACCGCCGTTCCGCAGTCAATCGCCCCGATATTAATTAACGCATTAATAAGAGGGCGCCATTAGCCATGTGCCCACACAAATGGCCGTGCAAGAGGAATGCACCCGCATGGAAACAAAGTTACTTTCTTAAAGCTGTATTTCTCTTCCCCCCCCCCCGAGCACACGCGCGCACACACACAGAAACACGCGCAGACACGGNCAGGCTCTCTCGCTCCCTCTGCCCCCCCCCGCCCCCGCTTCCCCGCTCAGCGCATTACTGGGTAACGCAGTGAGGAGCAGTTACAGTCTGTACTCCCGGGCAGCTATAGGCTGCCACAGGATGTGCTTAAGCAAACAAAACTACTTTTCCTCATCCCCATCCCCCAAGCCCCGCCGCAGACCTTCGCGGACCTCGGTGGAGGACTTGGGCAACTTTGCCAGGTTGCCCTGCGCTCCCGGTTCACTGTGTGGGCACGTAGAAAACCAAGGAGAAGGCCGGGGGGCAAATTTGCATGTATGCAAATTTTTAAAAAATCAGACCTCCTAGGTAACTTTTTTTTTCCCTCTGAAATGCGGTACGGCTCAGAGCCTTGTAATCTCTCCAACGGAGCTTTCTGTGGGAATAGATCGTCGGTAGAGGTAATTATGCACAAAATCCTGCAAACTTTGTGCAGCTTCAGTCCTGTGGCATTCAGAAGCGGGGGTGGTGGGGAATAATTTCACACAGAAGAGTCACCGGATTTGGGGGGTGGGGGGGGTGTCTGGAGAAAAAGAGGCGGAGATTAATGAGCGTTCTCCCTCCCAGGACTGTGAAACTAGTGGGTCTGAACAGACGCCATAGAAAAAGTTCTATCACGTTCAGAAACAACAGTGGTTTAGCTGTGACATCTTTTTCTCTTTAGGAGAAAAAAAAATGTGAAAGGGATGTCCCCTAAGGGAACGGAGATATTCTGGTCCACAAACGCGTGCCCAAAACTGGACACAGGCTATCATTACCGTCCCTGTTCCTGGGACACCTCTGGAAGGGTGCCTTTTAAGAATCCCCTCTTTTTTTCTCCCCCAGGTAATCGTTCTTAAAATGGAAAAGAGCTTCCTGCAATTATATTAGGTTTGCTAAAGTATTGTTTTGGCAGAAAAGGGGGGTGGTTTTTAGGGTTTGGCAAGTTGCCAGTAAGCCTGCTTTTCCAGTTTTTTTAACCTCATATTTTTTTCTCCAGGCTTTCCTCCCTGATTGGGGGGGGGGGCGGGAGAAGAAACCAAACAAACAAACAAAAAAAGCCCTTCTTTCTCCTGCCCCCCATCCCATCTCTTCCTCCTCACCTTCCTAACTCTAGTTTGCAGTCTGCTGCATTTGCGAATCCTTCTCAAAATTCCAAAAGGAAAGATCAGGGTGAAAGGCACTGGCACACAGGGGAATCTGCACGTTGGGAGAGCTTACACAGCTAGAGAGCCTCTGAAAAGAGGAAACTCCTGTAGGAATGCCCACTCTGCAGGTGAGTGTGAGGTGACGTGCTAAGGCCACTCTCATTCAGACTACGCTCCCCCACCTCACGCCCTCCCCTTTTTAAAGTAAGGGGCATGAAATATGTCACTGGAGAAAGCAAAATACAATCCTCTGAAATATTCTGCATCTGTCTAAAATCATTTTATGCTTGTTCTCCAGTTACTTTCTGGCTAAAATAATTTCTGAATGCCTGAGACCATCTTCACACACCCGCTCCTAAATATCCTTGGAAATCTCTCAAATTATTTATTAGGGGGCAAGGGGAGATAATGACTAAAATCTTTAATGAGAGAGTCCCATTTTCCCCAACTAAACAACTGTTTTCCCTTGGTTCCTCTTCAATTTCAGTAAAAGAGAAATGTCCTAAAAGCTAAGCCGAGTTAGACAACCTCCCTGGCCACGAAAACCGTTGCTGGGATCTATAACTTCAACTCGCTCCAAGTTTCCTCGATAGAAGTTTCTGGCTGGCGGTCCCAACATGTAACTGAGGCACAGTGAGAAGTTATTGTTCCGTGTGTACTCTTGGGAAGTTCTCTTCCAGCGCAGATTAAAATCTTTCTTTTGCTGTATTAAAAGATAGACTTCACATCTGCCTCTTTCCAAAACAAGAAAGATTCTTACTTTTAACTGAATCTCAAGAAAAAGAAAAGGAATTTTTTAAAAAAGGACTGGCACATCGCCCTGCTTTTTAAAAATAGGGAAAAGTAATTTAATGCTGATATTTCTAGTTTAAAAACTTCTTTTGTTGCAGTAGTGAATGTGCCCGCGATTTCCAGCTTTCTGCGGTTAGCAATATTATCTTAAGTAACTTTTGGCGCCCTTCGTAAGACTTTTGGATATGGGACGATTGTTTGCGCCCTCTAGGCAAGGGCTGGATCCAAGTTCAGCACCAAAGCCCTTCACATCCGCTCCTGCTTTCTCTCCTATCTCCGCCAGCTCCCGCTCCCTCCCCCGCGGAATGGGGGGGGGGAGGCGGGGGAAACACTACAAAGCACGGTTCCAACTACAGCCTTTGGAAACAAGACTGAGAAAAATACAGTAGAAGAGTTACAGTTACAGAAAGGCTTCTGGTAACTTTCTCTCCAACAGGCATAAATTTAAACACACACACAAAGAAACAGATGTTCCTCAAAGGGCAGTCTCCGGGTAAAAACATTTCTAACTCTTTACCCTCTTCCCAAGTTGCAAAAGTAAATCCTTGTCCAGAGTTCACAAAGATACTTAAGACACTTGAGAGAGAGCAGAGGTGGAAGGAGGAGAGGAGGAAAGGATAGTAGAGAGAACAGTTGTAGGAAGCAGGTGAACTACAAAAACTAGTTTACTGCAATCATATAAATGACCCATTGTTAGGAAGGATAAACCCCTTATTGGAAATAACTGCTCCGATCATTTATTTTGCAAGTGCTAGGAGGCTGTCTTGAAATGGGATTGTCTTTGCGCAAAGGAGGCTCCTGTCATGCTCTCTGCTATCCATATTCTTCCTGGCACAGAGCCCAGCCTTGCATTTACTGTGTTTTATTTGCAGAAATGTTACCTTGCCAGCTTTAGTGAAATCCTCTTAAGATATATAAATTACGTCAATAAGGTTTCGCTTATATGTACAGCTCAAATACCTCTCATTTTGGAGGTTACTTGATAGGCAGATCTTATTAACATGATTTAGCTGTTAATGCCCAAAGCAGTGAAGATAAAATTGGGGTTCATAAGTGACAATGCCATTAACTCCATAGTTTTTACCAACACTAACTCTATCACTAGCATTTTCCAATATTTTTCCCTAGTTTTTTGACCTACCGGTCACTTGTATGTAGATTTTTCTTAGATGCATATAATACTAAATTGAATAATGTCGCTGAACTGAGCATCCAAGTGGATTTTAACGTCAAATTTCCAAACCAGATTTGATTAGAAGGCCTAAAGCCTTGGGAAATAGTTCAATGGGAATTTAATCCAAAGATGGGAAAGAGCCCATACTATTTTCCATTCACTTCCCAACAGAATTAGGTGTCTACAATGCTCAGAGGGAAGGAGGAGATGGATCTGCTTTAGTTAGAGGCTGCCAGTTACTGTCTCCAACACAAGCTACTGCAGTTGGTTTCCACTGGATTGGTATCAAAGACTTGTCCAAGAGGCCAGACTCCAACTAAGAGTTAGCAAGTCAGCAATCTTCCACACACACCCTCCACAGGGGTTGTTGTGGTAACAAGAACAAATGTGAACTTGGCCAGTCTTAATATCCTATTTGCTACTGACCATATATTCAAACAGCAGAATTCAAGAAAAGTGGAGAAAAAACACTCTCTTCCCCTCTTCCTTTCAAATGTATAAAACAGCTGTCAGTCCACCTGTGAAACATTCTCTCTCCCTTAAAACTGTTGCTTAGGGTTCAAGAAGAGAGGCATGCCTATTCCTTCAAAGTACTTGAAAAGTGAAAACTTCTAAGATAACCAGGAAGTTTTGCAGTGCTGTGTATTCAATATGTTACTTCCCAGAGCTTAATACCGTCCGGTAGTTCAGACAAGTTTTCAAGCCACGCATTTTTAAAAGTTGAACCTCCCCTTCCACAACAATTAACAGCTTCCCTGAATTTAAAAATAATAATTAATACAAAGTTAATATTTCTCTAGAAGAATTTTTCTAACTTTTTCTGAAAGGCAATTAAGAAGGCATTACAATTCACGCAAGAATTCCCCAATCAGTTTTTTTTTTCTTAAACTCAAAAACACTTTCCTATTGTGCTTGCTAAATCCGGAAGAGCTTGTATCTTTGACAGCTTGAACCACACCATCCCCTTCAGAGCCGCAGAGAACTTCAGATCTTTTCTGCCCCGCCCCCTCTGGCTACTGAGAACCATTGTACACCCAAGCCTCCTCATGATTGGATAAAGCTTTTGTCAATCTCCCAGGTTGTCCCATTGATTAGAGGATCGAATCGTCAATTATTCTCCGGGTCCAGACATTTCTTTTCGAGTTAGGTTGACTGCTAGGGCCAGACGTCTTTTTACGGAACGGAGCACGTACAGATTTTTTTTTCCTCCTTTCTGGAACCGAGCAAGCGCTAGGAGGAAAAAAATGTCAAGCTCAGCAAATTTTTTCAAATATGGGGGAAAAAAAAAGGAAACCCGGTCTCTGATGCACATAGCCAAAAAAAAAAAAAAAAGCCATCCACAAAGCTACGTCTTTAAAACAACACCATCACAATAGACATTCACCCAGCAATCACTTAAATGCATATGCAAGCCAGAGAAATTTTAAAGTCTTAACCATTAAACAAAATCATTCTACCGTTATTGTTGTTTATAAAACACACATCGTATAAACGCAAAATAGAAAGTTTAAGATGTACCACGTACCATTGCAATGTAAAAAGTGTACGTGAGAAACTTTAAAATGTTCAGACGAATTGCTTCGTTTGTTGTCCCCCTTTTTTTGCATTAAAAAAAATCTAAATAAACTTGGAACCGTTGAAAACCCGGAAGAGATTTTTTTTAAAGCTGTTGGCCAATTGCAGGCTTCTTGGAGATTTTTTTTTTTTTAACTCCAAATCAGAAGGCTTTTGCAATTGCAATGCGCGCTCTCTGCCTCTCTCTCTCTCTCTCTCCTCTTTGATAGCAATCCAACCCGGGCTGGCTGGTTCTCAGATTCTCTCTGGTTTTGCCTTGTGTGCTTTGGATTGTACGAGACTTTGCAGAAGTTGCAATCGATTCGCAGTCCCTCTCTCCTCTCCCTACCCCCTTGTTTATTTCCGCAATCGCTGCAATTTGCATAGTAACCACGCACGAGGCGCCGGCGGCTGCCTGCGGAGGGGGCCAGGAGGGGGCAGGGAAAAGGCCTTGCCCCCTTCTCCCCTCCTCCCGTCTCTCTCCCCGCCAGTCTCCACCTCCCCCATGGTGCGTGGCCAATAGGAGCCCCGGCATTCAGCGCAAGCTCCGGTCGGGACACCGTTCGGAAGAAAAGCCCCTGTGTTACTAGGCCCTGCTCGCAGGATCCTGTTTTTGGCGCGGTAAAAGTTCCCCTGCTTGCGGTCCTCGCAGCCGGTACTAGGGATATGTGAGGATAAAGTACATTTGCCTGCGGTTGTGCGGGTTTTGCACGTTTTAATCAAGTCTGCACACCTGCTTTCTCGGTTTCTTTTTCCATAGCCTCTCGTGAGTTATTAGGCTAGTTCATGATGGTTAGTGAGAGATTTAACCTTTATTTGCACTGGTGTAGACCAAGAGTTAAAGATCCTTTTTGGTGCATTAAATCACGAGAGTGCAGAATGTCACAGAGAACTTGCAGTGAAATAAAGCTTCTACTCTCTGCAGATGATTGAACAAAAAATTGGTAGGTGGGCTCCCTGAAGAATAAAGTTGTTCCTTTAAAGGAGATGCAGTGAAATTCTAGCTTAATTGCCAAGCACCTACCTATGTCAATATCCTTACAAAACCGAGATTCCACAAAGTTTGATCCCCCCCCCCTTCTAACGCCCCAAGAGGAGGGCTGTGTTTGGACGTTTGAAATGGGGAGGGGGGAGGCTGCTAAAGTAGTTATTGGAACATTAAGTCCTTCATCTAACTGATTCCCCCTATTTCATTAAGCCAGGCACTTTAAGACCGTTTCAATGTCAACCTTTTCTGTGTTTGTTTTAAACAACAGACTAGCCCTTGGTGCAGTGGTGGTGCGGGGAAGACGACGCTAAAGGAAGGGAGTGTCCCTTTAAATGGAAAGCATCACAACCAGGGCTATTGCGTTTGTTTGCTCTGCGTCAGTTAAGTAGCTTTGGACATTTTGCTGAATAACTGAGTTACAGGAAAATGTGTGCTTAGCTCACTTGATAAAAATTATCCAATAAGAAGTCAAGAGGAATAGGAAGCAACCTGGCAGTTGTCTGATTTTCTTAACTGTCCTTGGTGAAGGTACCTATTAATTAATAACAGGACCTCGCACGGTTAAATTAGAGGTTAGAGAAACCTCCTATTTTGTTTTGAACCACATTTTTGGCTTTAGGCTTGCACTTTACAACAAGCTAACTGATGCAGCATTACTGAAAGGTATGGTACTGTGGCCACGGGTGGTGGTAGACAAACTTTGCTGTTCTGCTCTGCCTCTTAACAGATTTAGAGACTCTTGCTCAGAAAGTCTGTGGCATTTAATCCTGGCCCCTCCACTGAGCATCCATTTCAACTTGGCATACTACTTTCACTCTAGAAATACACTTAATGGGTTGTAGTGGCTTAAGTAAAAAGAAAAAAAAATTTTTTTTAAGTAACCCAAAAAACTTCTAGGCATTGTTCAGCTGGTGCTAGGCTGTGTGACCTTGAGATGGTTACATAACACCTGTAAAATAGGACATCAACCTATTGTGAGAGTGGAGGATTGTTTTGTCAAGAGCTAAGAGCCTTTCAAATGCACAAGAGGTATCAATTTATATTGCATTGCTCCGGTAGATGCCATGGTCTGAATACTCTCTAATGATAAGCAAGTCACGCCCTGTTAGTAGGTGGTAACAGTGACTTTTGGGTTTGCATCTGTAGTTCATTAACTCAATTTAATGTGGTAGGCTATCACCATTTCCAAAGTGACCTTTTATATCTCCATCTAGTCAACAACAGCATAGTATAGGCTTTGGAGTCCAACTTAGGTATTAATGTTGGTCCTACTATGTGACTCCAGACAAATTATTTAACCTCTGTAAGATTTAGATTTCTAGTATGGAAAATGGGAGCTCTTCAGATAACATATGTAATTTACCTAGTACATTAGGTGTGCTCAATATATTGTAGCTATAGTAATACCACTATTACTGTTTAATATGTACCATATTCTAGGCACATTGAATGTGCTAAGAGCTGGAGACACAGAGAAGACATTGTCCCTGCCCTCAAGAAGCTTTCAGTCCCATGGAAGAGACAATACCCCAAAATAAATAATAATGTAATGTGGTAAGTACTGGGTCCAACTTGGAAATACATAAAGGGCAATAGAAATACAGATGATGGAATAACTGATTTTTCCTGGGTATATACATAGGGAGAGTCATAGAAGGCTAAAAAAGAGGAAATGACATTGCGTTGGGCCAGAAGTATGCATTTGTCAGGTGGACAATGGAGAAGCAGGGCATTCGTGTCCAGGAAAGCACAGTGATTCAGTGTATGCACCGGGCCAGAGGATGGGGATGTATTCAACTGTGGCTAGTTGTTCTAGCTAGTATTAGCTCGTATCACAGTAACTAGAGATGAAATTAGAAAGTCAGGCTGAGGCAAGATAGTGGAGAACCTTGTGAACTGTTTAAACTTTCACTTGACGGACTGGGGAGACATCAAAGGTATTTAACCAAAAGATATACAAAGTAAACTTTGAAGATTAGAAAGATCATTCCAGCAAAGGAGGCAGAGACCAATTAGAGGTGAGAGAAGATGAAATCCTGAACTTTGCACAGAAGGAATGAATAAGCAAAAGAGAAAAAGGGAGGGAAGAGCAGAGGGTGGGAGAAAGGAGAGAAAGCAAGAGAGACCCACCGTTTGTGTTAGTTTTTAGAGACTTTGATTAACAGGGACAATTTAGGAGTGCAATTTTTCCAGACTCTCTAAAGTCCAAATACCCACAAGATATATAATAACGCCTATGAGTGAAAGAGGTTTCTTTACTCCACTTCTATATCCTTAAACCTACCAGTATTAAATAATTTTAAAATAATACCCATAACAGTAACAGTAACACACATGGACTGAGTGTTTATATTGGCTTTTCTCACCCTATGAATTTGCATTCCAGTAACATCAGCCCCACCATGCCACCGAAAATCAGCCGCACATCCAATAGTGTGACTTTGGGTTGCCAACCCCATTGAGAGCCTCATGTTTCCACGTAGGCTGGCTTTATGCCTTGAAAATAGTAGGCTCTTCCAGGAATTCTGCTTTTTGACCCAAATTAAAACTTAATCCTCTTGCAGGGCATTGATATGGAGACAGCAGCATCAGAGTCTTACAGATTTAGCAACATGATTCAAAATTGCAGTATTTTTCTAATAATGTATTTTTTAATTTGTGAACTAAGTTGAATGTTGACTACAGGGATACATTTAACATTTTCTTGATTTGAATGGTAAATCCTAGATCATCCAAAGCATTTTTTTTGGCTAAGTAATTAACACTGGCATTTAGAGGACCAACATGACAATATAAATGATAAATAAATACTAGAAGCAAATATAAATCTAGGAATTGATGAGGCTCCCTAATCAGCAAGTTTTGGCAGACTATTGTCCCCCAAAATCTGTCTCTCTCTATTCTTGGATACATAAATGAACAGTTTAGAGCCTATATCTCCTAACGTTCCTTGCAGACAGGCATGATACATGATTAAGATCAAATAGAATGGAGAATTATTGAGTCAACCTTCCGTGTCACTTGCTTAAAATAAAATTGTCCTAAACTTATGGCCTTTCCAAAGGCTGCACTGAGGTCATGTTAGAGACTCAATTTCAATTACAGAGATCAGGGACAATGATTTGGGAGACAAGGGAGCAGCAAGATGGAGGGAATCTGGGTCCCTAAGTGACTTTATGGAGCAGAGCAGCTTCTGTAGCCTAGATCATATTTAAGCCACTATGTTTTATTTTGTTGTGTTTTTTTAAAGATTTTTTTGTTTATTTGTCAGAGAGAGAGAGAGCACAAGCAGGGAGAGCAGCAGGCAGAGGGAGAAGCAGGCTCCCCATTGAGCAAGAACCCTGATGAGGGACTCTATCCCAGGACCCTGGGATCATGACCTGAGCTGAAGGCAGACGCTTAATCGGCTGAGCCACCCAGATATCCTTAAGCCACTGTGTTTAGAGATCTATGATTCAGCAGCTCAGCCTTGACTATAATCATCGTCGTCATCATCATCATCAAGACTGTAAAACAATTTCATGGTACCTTTGGATGGTTTCCTCTCTAAAAGTTTATGGCTTTTCCCCGGCTTAATACAAAATACATTTGGGTTTTGGTTTTTCATTTTTAATTTTTTAAAATTCAATTTTTTTAAACTAAAAAAAAAAGTTCACTCATCTCTCCTATTGATTTTATCATCAGTCTCCTTTTCCAGACTTTCCTTCTGCCTAATCTCTCTCTACTACCCCTCACCCCAGACACACTAAATGAGTCACTTTTCTATTTTCACCACTTTATGAACACAGCATGCATGTCCATCCCTCTCTTTCTTGGTTTGTGTGATTTTTTTTCTATCCAGAAGTCCCTAATGTTTTCTACCTGTTCCATTCTTTTTTTTCCCCCTAAGAACGAGTTTAATGCTGCTTCCCAACTCCCCCAGTCAGAATTGGCCAATCCCTCCTGCGTGTTCTTTAACATTTTATACTCATCTCTACGACAGTTATCTTTACATTGGGTGTCAGTTGTTTCTTTGTGTGTTTGTCTGCTAGACTATGAGCTCCTTGAAAGTGTAGTGCCTTTATTCATCCTTGTGTCCGTACAAGCTGTCTGCTATAATTGTCAATAGATGTTTGGTATATTAATGGGTGAATGGAGAGATGAACAAATGCTTACATTTTCCTGCCTTGCACTTTGATGTAATACAGACACCGGAGTGTGGCTGATGCAAGGCGTGGCATTATCGCTAAGGGGAAATTTTAAGTATAGATAGTAGGACATTGAGTTTGCTTTTTACAGACTTTCCATGCACGTTATCATGTCAACCCTCCTTCTGAGTAGGTGAGTCAGGCACTGTCTTCCTCACCACACAAATGAGGCATCTAAGGCTCAGGAAGCTATAGGGAGTCACTCAACATCGTTCACTTAAGGAGTGGTTGACCAGAATTCAGCTCGGTTCACATTCCTCCCAAAAGCTCTGGCTATGTCTGACTTGGGAAAGAGTTCAGACTTCAAAAATTTTTAAGTACCATTTTAATGTTTAGCTGGCTCTTATCATAATGAAAGGTAAACAAATGGACCCATCTCTTTTTAACAGCTTTATTGAGTTACAATTGATATACAAAGAACTGCATATAGTTAATATATACAGTTTGATATTTTGGGCATCCACAAGCAACCATGATACCATAACCACAATTGAGACAATAGACATACCCAACACCTCCCAGAGTTTCCTTGCCCCCCCTCCCCCATTTTGGGGGTAAGAACATTTCAGTCTACCATCTGAACACTGTATTGTTAACTATAGGCATTTTGCTCATACAGCACAATCTCCAGAATTTATTCATCTAGCCTAGCTGAAACTTTACACCCATCAAATGACAGCTCCCTGTTTCCTCCACCCCACAGATCCATCCTTCTTATCTTGGACACACACCACAATCAACTACAGGGGTGCCTGAAGACCACAGATGATGTCACGCAACTGAGCTGCTAGGAGAGTCGGAGAGAGGAAGACTGTATCTTGACTGCAGCCATGGGTGCGAAGGATGAGTGTACAGTTCACAGAAGGAAGCTAAAAGGGAGCTCAGAGGTCTCCAAACACCACATTTTACAGATGACAAAACTGAAGCTAGCAGCAGAGTGAAGTAACGAGCTCGTGGGCACACAGCTGGTGAAGAATTAATCCCTAGTCCAGTGCCAGTTTCATTCCATCACGCAGGGGATATTTTGCAGGAATGGGAAACAAGGGAATAACTACCTCTGGTATCAAAGTTGAAAAGAGGCCTGGGCAAGTGAAGAAACAGTGAATCTGATAGGAGAGAGAAAACGGTTAATCATCTAAACCAAAGGGATGGCTATAAAATTCAGGCTGGTACCAGAAAGATTTACCCAAACATGTTCAGACAGTTAAAGGATAATTTTCAGGAAAAATAAGGTAGGGTGGGGATGAAAGCACTGGTCTAGAACTGTAACTTGGTGTTAAGAACTGTGAGCTGAACTGGTTCTCTATTCTCTGCTGCTTGTGGCCTTGGGCAGTTCAATCTCTCCCTGGGTGGTTTCCTTCTCAGTAAAATGTAAATATCATCAGCCCCACTTCCTGGGGTTTTGATAGGATTCAATGAAATCATGAACGTGAAACTGTTACAAATTTAGGTTTCTCTTCCATGAAGGCCTATACCACCAACTGGTTTCTAATACAGCACAGAATAAAGAATATAGATAGTTGTATTTATCCAAAAGGTTTTATTTATTTTTTTAAAAAAAGATTTTATTTATTTATTTATTTATTTGGGAGAGAGAGAGAAAGAGACAACACGAGCAGGGGGGAGGGGTAGATGGAGAGGGAGAAGCAGGCTCCCTGCTGAGCAGAGAGCCTGGACCCCGGATCCCTGGATCCTGGGATCATGACCTGAACCCGATGGCAGATGCTTAACCGACTAAACAACCCAGGCATCCCAAAAGGTTTTAGAGTAGAGAGTGTGTGTGTGTGTGTGTGTGTGTGTGTGTGTGTGTGTGTTTAGCTGTATCTATCTATCTATCTATCTATCTATCTATCTATCTATCTATCCATAGCATACATAATTAGGCACACATGCAAAATCTTCACTCCAAAACCTCTTTGAATAGAGGTACAATAAATATAACTATCTGTCTAACTAACTAACTAAGTAACTAACTAACTATATGAGAGAGAGTGAGAGAGAAACACCATTAAGATAGAAATAAGGTGAAATGAAGGCCAAGATTAGTATCCAAAATACATGCAATGAAATTCTATGTAGTTTTTTAGGGTTGACTTGCAATTTGACTTTGAGTTTCCTAGTAATCAATTTAAAAAAGAAAAGGTAAAAACTTATGAAATATATGATATTTGTATGATTATAAAATCCAAATTCAAGAAGGGTTGTTCAAAAGCAACACAGACATTGTGAGGTCTGAGGAAATGGAGCCCATAACCTCCTGCCACCACCATCACCACCACTGCACACATACAGACAGACCACGGTTGTCATGAAGAGGACTAATCTTTACTATGACGCATTGAACTGGGTACTCAAGCCCTGGATGAAATTCCAGCCAGCATTAGGACAGAGGGAGTGGGAAGGATGGCACCTTCTAAAATTACTATTTAGAAGGGCCATACGCACCCCAATGTTCATAGCAGCATTGTCCACAATAGCTAAATTGTGGAAGGAGCCAAGATGCCCTTCAACAGATGACTGGATTAAGAAGTTGTGGTCCATATATACAATGGAATATTACTCAGCCATCAGAAAGAACGAGTTCTCAACATTTGCTGCAACATGGACGACACTGGAGGAGATAATGCTAAGTGAAATAAGTCAAGCAGAGAAAGACAGTTATCATATGGTTTCTCTCATCTATGGAACATAAAAACTAGGAAGATCAGTAGGGGAAGAAAGGGATAAAGAAAGGGGGGGTAATCAGAAGGGGGACCGAAGCATGAGAGACTATGGACTCTGAGAAACAAACTGAAGACTTCAGAAGGGAGGGGGGTGGGGGAATGGGATAGACTGGTGATGGGTAGTAAGGAGGGCACGTATTGCATGGTGCACTGCGTGTTATACACAACTAATGAAGCATCGAACCTTACATCAGAAACCAGGGATGTACTGTATGGTGACTAACATAATATAATAAGAAAACATTAAAATTTAAAAAAATAAAAAAATAAAATTACTCCTTTAGGAACTCCTCAGCAATAGCTTTAGCACCCTGAGCTAGTGGTAGTAGTGCTCAGTACCTGACAAATTAAAATGTGCCTAGTTTGACATCGGTGTCAATAGACCCAGAAAATCAGCAACAAAGAAAGGAAATAACCAGTTGAGGTCAAATCCTCTGACTCTGGGGTTTTTCACACTCACCGTAATATTCCTAAGATCACATCCCACCCCCCAAAAATAGCATGGACAGGAAGGAAATGGGAACTGGAAAACCCAGTTGGCATGAACACTGAGTTCTGACTCTCTTTTCCAGCCCATGTTCTTTAGCTCTCCAGCCTCTCTTGACCCCTCTCTTTCATAAGGTGACTCAAAATGGGATCAGGAAAGGGAACTCCAGCAAGGGAAGTTGTAGAATTGGGGTTGTTGTTGTGTTGGACACATAAGCAAAAACAAGTAGGTAGCTTGCCTCAAAGCCCAGTTGGAAGGCTAAGAATCAGGATCACAAGTTAAAAAGAAAAAAAAAAAAAAGATTACAAGTCAACCAAAAATATTACAGAAGAAAGAGAAGACAAGAGAAAAGAGGAAAGGAAAAGAAAAAAAAAAGAAAAGAGAAAAAAGAAGAAAGGAAAAGAAAAAAGAAAGAAAAGAGAAGGGAAGGAAAGGAAAGGAAAGAAAGAAAGAAAGAAAGAAAGAAAGAAAGAAAGAAAGAAAGAAAGAAAGAAAAAAAAGGAAAGGAAAGGAAAGGAAAGGAAAAAAGAAAAAAGGAAAAGCTTGTGTGGGTCAGGGTAGGGAGATAAGGAACTATACTGGTAGATTCCTTTGGGAAATGGTAAGCTTTTATTTTAAGTTGTGATTAAAAATACATAACATTTACATTTTAAGCATTTTTTAATGTACAGTTCAGTGCCATTAACTATATTCACACTGTTATGCAACCATCATCACTGTCCATCTCCAGAAATTTTCATCATCCTAAATTCAGACTCTATGTCTATTGAATAATAACTTCCCATTCCCTTCTCTCCCCCAGGCCCTAGCAACCATCATTTTACTTTCTGTCTCCATGAATTTGACTAGGTACTTTATATAAGTGGAATCATTCAGTGTTTGTCCTTTTGTGAGTGGCTTATTTCATTTAGCATAATGTCTTCAAGGTTCATGCATGTTGTAGCATGTGCCAGAATGTCCTTCTGTTTTAGGTTGAGAAATATTCCATGGTATGTATATACTACATTTTGTTTAACTGTTCATCCATTGATAGATACTTGGGTTGCTTTCACCTTTTGGCTATTGTGAATGCTTCTATGAACATGGTATATAAATATCTGTTCAGATCCCTGCTTTCAATGTTTTTGGGTATGTACATCAGAAGTGGAATTGCTTAATCATATGGTAATTCTATTTTCAATTTTTAAAGAGAAAATAGATATCTTATTTTTAGAGAAAAAAATTGAACAAATTCTTTAATGACTTGTTTCATTTGTGGAGTTGATTTTGTGAGCTTCGGGAATCTTGGATTCTAATCCGAGTTTTCCCATTTACTGTGTGCTCTTTGAAAGTCACTTGAATTATCAGGACCACTCTCAGTTTCCTCATCTGAAAAATGATATCTTTGAAATAGTTGATATCCAAAGTCTTTGAAATTCTAAAGGTCTATAATTCTGCATATTTCCTTTCGTGTGTGGGTTCATCCATTTATGTCTTCATTCATTCATTTTGAAAATGCTTTTGAATGTCAGAGCAGGGTTTGTTTGTTTGTTTGTTTTTGCCCCCAAAGATAAACAAGAGTAATGGGGGGAGGAGTGGGAATGGGAGGAGGGTGGCTGGGTTCGTGTTTGAAAGAAGAAATAAGACGTACTACAAGCCAGTAGGAGAGCAGTATTAAGATTAGGGGCGCCTGGGTGGCACAGCGGTTAAGCGTCTGCCTTCGGCTCAGGGCGTGATCCCGGCGTTCTGGGATCGAGCCCCACATCAGGCTCCTCCGCTATGAGCCTGCTTCTTCCTCTCCCACTCCCCCTGCTTGTGTTCCCTCTCTCGCTGGCTGTCTCTATCTCTGTCAAATAAATAAATAAAATCTTTAAAAAAAAAAAAAGATGAAGCTGAAGGGGTAAATATGGGTTGGGAACATTCTGGGCCTAGTGACCAACTTTCAGATTTTAGACTTTATCCTGACACTAATGGGGAGCCATTGAAAGGCTCAAAGAAGGCAGTAACAAGATCAGTTTGAGTTAAAAAAAAATCACTCTGACAACAGAGTGGAGAACGGATTGTACAGGTTCAAGACAAGCTCTCTACCTTTTCTCTACTCCATTGTCTCATTTTTCCCTTTTGCTTTGAAAGTGAGAAAATTAATCAAGCTGTCCCAGAACCTAACCTGGAAGACAAGATATTTAGATCTATGTTATTTCATCTTGGAGAATAATATTGTACTACACTTCTCTCCAGTAAAGAATATTCAGTCACCATTTTCCCTAAACTGGAAAAACTACTCACCATGGTTGGTGGTATATTAATACCTCCAGGTCATTAGTTTGCCAATTAATATTTTAAGACCATGAAGTTATGGCAATTTTAAAAAGTTTTGGTAGGAGATTATTATCTCTTTATCTACAATGTTAAAAAATTAAATATCATGTGTTAATATGCTATCTTATATGAGAAAGCTTAAAATTCATATTTGATTAAGTGAAGTTTTTCCTTATTTGGGGTACAAATAGTCTAGTTCTGGCTTTATGTATTATTCTTTATATAAATAATGTAGTATTATAAAATCAAAATTACACACTGATGCTGTCTTTCTTTTTTATATACCTCTTCTTTTCTTTTTTTTTTTTTAAGATTTTATTTATTTATTTGAGAAAGAGAGCATGCGCAAGAGAGCACAAGCAAGGGGAGCAGCGGAGGGAGAGGGAGAAGCAGCCTCCCCACTGAGCAGGGAGTCTGATGTGGGGCTCGATCCCAGTACCCTAGGATCATGACCTGAGCCAAAGGCTCCTGCTTAATGGACCGTGCCACCCAGGCACCCCAATACCTCTTATTTTTTTTACTATGAAAGTTATGAGTTGTGCTGTGTCAGCATATTGTATACCTATGAAAACAATGAATGATCCCTGAAGGACATTATTTTTAATGGGTGAAGAAACGAATTTGGTTTCTATCTTAGATCACATGAGTACAGAAATGAGTTGTTTGGACAATACTCCCAAGTTTTAACATGCAAAAATAATGCCTTGACTGACTGCAGATATTAAGATTCATTCAACTACTAATGCCTCCTGTTCAGTAAAATAATGTTGGAAAGAATGACATTTATCTTGAATAATTTTTGGCAGTTTGGCGTAGTTTTTACTTTGTGTTTACCAAGGAGAGAAAACCAAAATGAGAGCAAGGAGAACCAATTATAAAGAGTGGTTTAGTTTGTCGAGGATGCTTGAAATGGCTAGTTTGTTACAAGCAGGGCCAGGCTGAGAGCTGAAAAAACTAAAGTTTGGGAGGTGCTCGGTATGTTTTTGGTATATTGAAAAACTAAGTGCTTTTTCAAGAAAGAAGCCAAAGAATGGTAAGTGTTTCTGGTTTTAACATTATTCCTATGAGTTTGCTAGTCCTCCCAAGAGCTATAAAGTAGACAATAAATCAAACATATTTTAATTTGTCATGAGATAGCAGATAGAAACAAAATTTTTCCAACTGGTCCTCTGTCAAAGTATTTCTACTAGTCCTATTCAAAATTTACACTTACTATTAAAAATTAAGAAAAAATTGAACTATCAAATAAATTCAAGTCTGGAAAACATTTACTGAATGCCACCAGAGCCAGGCACTGTATCAGCTTCTGGGGTTGCAGGAAGAGTAAGTGGTAATCTGGTCTTCAAAGAGGCAAGTGACTCTAGGCAAGGCTGGGTTACCTTATATGTCAGAGGCCAGAGCAGAAAAACCTTCTCCAGGTCAGTAAAAACATATGATATATTATGTTATTCCAAATATCAAGACACATCCTACTTCGCTGCTCTCCTTCCAATTCCAATGCCTTATATTAGTGGAACTATCTTTTGAAAGTCTCTATTTGAACATCAGATGCAGGAAATCTTATATCCTTATGTGACACTATAATATTTGAGTTAATTTTGAAAATATAATATGCTTCAAAGTGTGTTAAAAATATATAGCCATTAGTGTTTGATTTTGTTTCTCAAAGTCAAAATTTGAGAAGACAATTGAATTTTATGCTACAGAAAATTGAAAGACTCATCTCAATATCAATATTAGGTGCTATATAAAATGCTTTTTATTTTAAAGAAAAAAAATTTTTTGGTAGTATGACCAGGCGAGAATTTTTCTCAGTAGATAACAATGATATAGGAATCCATATTTCCCAAGTGAAATGTTCCTACTTGGAAAGCTACTGAAGAGCTTATTAAAAAAACTCATCCCTTTTCTTCTTTTTCTTTTGTAAATTTGAATGTAAATAATGACTGCAATCCATAGTTTTACAAGTGTCTATATTGTTTTGACATTGTTACTTGATCACTCCAATTGTTCCAATTGCTTCAAGTCTGTTGCTTTAATTTAAAAAAAAATGTGTAACATTACTTACTATTTGTCTTAAAGAGTATGCTAGGAACAATAATAAGAGACCTCCATGGACTGCAGATGAAAGAATTGGATTAACATTGAAGTGCCAAAAAGAAAAAAAAGTGCTCTCCATTTTCACAGTTTATGATATGAAAGTTTAACATCACAATCTTCAACTGAAAATTAAAAAACACTTCACTGATAGAATAATCCCAATATGAGAAAAATCTGAAGCGTTCTATGATGTTATATTGCTTTAAAAATAAAGACATGATCAGTTAAGAAAACACCATCGCTAATGTTTGTAGTATTCAGATATTTTTTAGTGTCATCAAATGAAATGCCTGTTCACTTTAGTTCTAAAGGAACAACACATGAACAGTTTTACTAAACATTTCCTATAATAAGAAAGCTTAGTTGGTCATGTTTCTCCTTTAAAAAAAAAACAACCTACAACACTTTGATACCACAAAAGTTTTAAAAAGCTAACTCTCCTGCCCAAGGTCTCTCTAAGTGGCAAATCGTAGTTATGTAGAAAATATTACAAAAGTATTCATTCAGATGACCTTAGGGAAGCATTTCCAAGTTTAGAGCCCTGCCTGATGGCCAACAGTCCTTGTTAGTTTTAATATGTTCACGTGTGAATTAATACATTTTGGTATATCACTGTATAGCTATAAATCAGATGTATACCCAACTGTGGGGTCCTAGAATCTAGGTCTTTAAGAAAAACAGACAGTGGAGGTGTTGCTGCCAGCGAAAGTGTGGGTTTCCTCTGAGTTGGTAGGCCGCTTTTCTGTGAAGCTAGATGTTAACATACTTTCATTTGTCTCTACTGTAATGACTGAATTAAAATACCCCTCTATCTCCCAACTCATTATAATGTGGAAATTGTACACTCTCTATACATCATGGGCTGTGAAACAGCAGCTCAAACACATGACCAAGTTAGTATGTTTTAAACGTTGGAGCAAATGGGGTGGTTGCTTTTGAATTCATTTGCACTCATTTTTACTACTTGAGACATGCCCTTTAAAAAGCTGTATTTCAACTTTGTTATATGTTCACATTGAACTGAGCTGGATTTTCACTGCACTGCTGCATCTGGCTTTTTAATTTGCCTTGAACAGGAGTATTCTTTAATATGGACACTTCCAGCAGGCACTATCAGGTAAAGTCAAGTCATTGGCTTGGCCTCTTTCTTCTCAATGTTTCCAAGGAAAATGGGGTCCTTTTCCACCACACCCCTGGTACTTACAGGTTGGGATTTCAGATAAAGATAGGAAGTGCAGAACCCTCACCCCGGGGGGGCTCACTTTCTTCGGGGCAGCTACTCATTTGCAATCAGCTCTGCACTTAAAACCCTTTAAAGTTACAAACAAACTTTGGGAAAGTTCCATCGCCATAAACAAAGACACTAGTTGCTTAAATTATTATTATGCAACACTGTGTCATTACTCACACGTGCACATTGCAATTATCTTCCCAATTTGGCAAATACCAGTGCAGCTTTGTAGGCAGCTTCAGAAGAAGTAAAAATCCAGGATAAATGTGTCCAGTGCCACCTTTACACATGGAAAAGGTTTCCCACCCCTTCCACAAACACTCCGATTTTATCCTGTAAACCAAGGGAGACACCAAACTGTCTCCTAAGTCTTTGGAATCCCCTATTTTCAATATAAATTATCAGTCTGGTATGATCCATATGTTCGGAGGCTATAGAGAAGAGCAATGCAATAATAAATACGAGTAAGTGAAATTCTGGGTCTGCTTTTGTAAAACTCGCAGGCATCAGTACACATCTGGTAATCAATTTGGTAATTAGCTGTATACATAAAAAAAAAAAAAGGTGTCTGTAACCACTGGGTTGTGTCTGCCGCAGGTGATCTCTACAGATCTGATAACGAGATTGTTCCCACTCCCACCCCACGCTGCTGTGCAGCCGCTGCATCGCTTGGTGTCTAAGCAGAAGACAAATCAAACATATTCTGGATACTTTTTTTTAAAAAATTTGAATCCAGATAAAAAGGATCAGGTTGTAAAAAGAAAAAAAATGGTAACTAGTTGTCCAAGAAAACAGCGAGAGTGAGGACAAACGACCCGCACAAGAGCCTGTGACCATTTTTCTCCCTTGCTGTCGCAGAGCTGACAGGAGGAGGATGGGGACGAGGGAGGGAGGGATAGAGGGGGGAAAGACAATTTAAAGCATCATCTCCCTAACTGCAAAGGTCTGGCCTCCCCAGAGCTGAGGAAGCCGTGGTAGCCATTTTCATTTTTTTTTTTTTTTAAGAGCGTAAAAGGAAAATAAAACAGCATAGGTATAGCTCCCTTCCTGCCCCAACAGCTCGGCTCCTCCCTCCAAAGAAAAAAAGTATTTTAAAAAATCTCAGGTACAAAACCCAATCCACATGCATCCAGTGAGGCTTCTGCAGTCAACTCGATTCGATTTGGCGAGTTGCACTGAAGGAGACGTGATCTTGAAAAATCAATCCGTGCTCGCGCCCCCGCGCCGCCGCCGCAGCCGCCGCAGTGGCCACAAAATTAGCGGCTCCGAGGACATTTTTGCCGCAGTGCACGTCCGCCGTAACCACCGAGCACTCGGGTGAATAATGGAAGTACAGTGTGGAGACAATCAAGTTGATTTATCACGCAAAATAATTCACTGCTCCAGTCCAGCTCTTGGTCCTGTCACTTTAAATCACAAACGCGCGAATACACAGATCCATAGGCCCCACACATGCATGGTACACGTGTGTGTGCGCGTGTGTGAGCGCGCGCGCGCAGAGCCAAGTGGAATGATTCCAGATTGCTTCACGTATACGAGCGGGGGGTGGGGGGGAAGAGCAAAAGGGCCCGTCACCCCAACCCCCTACCCCCACCTTTTGCAGCGTGGACAAGTGGCTTGTAATGCAGCTTGGAGCAAAATAAAGTCTGAACAAAACTAGACTGTGAGACTAGCACGTCCCAGAGTGAAAGTGAGTGACGTTAACGCAGACTCCGTAAAGACTCGGAGCACTTGCAGGCAAAACTAAAATTCCCTTTTTTTATAAAAGAAAGAAAAGAAAATCATTAACTGGGTTCAGATCTAAAATGCTGCTTTTAAAATGCACGCACATGTTGAAGACTCAGCGACTGTAATTTCTTGGGTAAACATCTGGTGAAGACATTCCAGGAACACATCTGAAAGGAAGAAAGGAGTAAGACAGCCCCTTCTTTATATATCTTGGGTCAAAAAAGGGTTGTTAAAACTTTTTTTTTTTTTTAAACAAAGCGTGCTCTAGATCAAATACCTTTATGAGCTCTAGGGGTCAGTTTGGTTTGGGAGAAGAGAAGAGCTGGGAGCTAGGAGTCCTGGGTCCCAGACAGAATAGTGTGTGAGGTTGGGCAAGTCTCTTTTCCTATGGCCTCCTTTTCTCTCCTGTAAAATCGCCCAGGTGGTAAATCATATGCTTTCTGAGTTTTGTGTTTTGTGTTTTCTGCCCCCCCCCCCAGGATTCTATCTAGGAAGGAATGGTGATGGGGTGGGGGACTACTAATGTAGAGAGAAAAAGAGGTCACATTCTTCAGGTGGCATCTGTTAAAATTGGTGGTGATGAAAGTGATGAGTCTAGTATGCCTGAGTCCTTAACAATAAAGATTGTGTCTATATTAAGAGTTGCTATTGTCCCAGCTCTGAAGTATATATAGCATATAATGAATGCTCTTTGAGAATGACAATGTAATCCTGTAATTATATTTTTTTGGGGGGGAGGAAAGGGTCAACCAAAAGGATTTTGAGATTGGAACAATTTTCAATATTCTTGTTTATTTGTAGTCTGTATATGAAATGTATTAAATCACTTGGATAATTCAGAGAACATGACTTTTCAGGGGGTAACAGTTCTTCTGTGCCAGAATGGCTGTCTAGATTGATTGAATTAATAGGATTAATTACTCCTTATCTACTTTTTCAGAAAACAATTCCGAGAAGGGACAGGCAGGGGCCACTGTTTGACACCCCCACATCTCTGTAGTGAGTGGTCAAAAGTGAGGGTGCTAGAGCCAAACCACTAGCTCGTTTTAATATGCACTAGCTGAATAATCATAGACAAATTATTTGCTTTAGTTGTGCCTCAGTTTCCCACATTTATAAAATGGGGATTATACCGGCAACTAATTCATAGGGCTGTTGTCAGGATTAAATGAGTTATCATATTAAAGTGCTTGGAACAGAGCATGGCACATGTAACAAACAGCTCAATAAATGTTAGAGGTTATTATTACTCCAAAGTAAACACAGGGAAAGCAAGGTCAGATATAATAGAGGAATCTTTGAGCTGCTCCTGGATTTCAACTAAGGCCTCTAAGCACTTTATTTTATCTGGCTTTTATGTCAGCTTAAAGCAAGGAGATCAGCAGTCTTTATTATTATTAAGAATAGGCCAGAACATTCCCTACCAAAACTCCATTCCCATACATACAGTAGTTGTGAAGCTGGAGAATTCTCCACTTGACCAGATCAATGCAAATATGTAATATTGGCTCTGTATGTTGAGTACATACTTACTGATGTGTGTTTTGACTATCCCGGTGGGAGAAAGCCAAGTTTGTTTTGTTTTTGTTTTGTTTTGTTTTTTTCCTTTCCCCCTTTGGAGAGAAGTTTCCAAGGCATCAGTTCCTGACTGTTTTTGTTGTGATACTCGTTCGTACACAACTTGTTACCTTAGGCCTAGCCACTGTCATTGAGTTATGAAATCCAAACAACCCCAAATCTCTGGCGTGCTCCCTTTGTGTTATTATTAGTTTAAAGGGGAAAAGTGACATCCTGAATTTCTCTCCTCTCTTAATGACCCCCAGAGTGCAGACTTGAACGAGGCTTTAGGAAGGGTCATAGGCATGGAATGCTTAAGGGAGCAATTCTACTCAGCGTTTGCAATTTTGGATTGGGGGCGAGCTGCAGTTAAGCTTTATAGAGGAAGTGGAGGTTAGGTGTTTTTCCAGAACAAGATAGGGGCTGGCAGGCTTAGTTCCCTGCTTGTTGAAAAGTAACGTCCCACTTCTTTCCTCCAGAGGCACCTGAAGCCCAGGTGCACTAACCGTTCTGCCACGGGCCAGCGAAGAGACCAGGCTGGCGGGCCTGGGACTCCCGGAGTGGGGGCCGATTTACCAAGTTTAGAGGGCTGCAGGCGCGGGGGTTAACTTCAACTTGGGACAGAAAGCATCTTACTAAGAGCGGCGAGAGAAAAGTTGATTCGTTCCAAGCGCTAGCATGAGAGCTCGAGATACACTTGGTCAATATGATTAATACGATTTCCTAAATAAATACATCAATAAAAGAGGGTGCGCTGTTCTACTCCATCTGCTTGCCTTCTTCCTTCTCTTTGTGGGGGCGGAATAAGACTCTGGCAGGTGAAGACTCCCACCCCCCTCCGTCGGTATCACAGGCTCACATCCCTTCTTCTACAGAGTCTCTGTAAGGTGCCTATACTTTCAAAAATTTTGGGAGCCAAAGGTAAGAAATCTGGCGGATTTCTTTCCTCCCCACTCGCAGCAACTTAGCATCCAGGAGCCCTGGGCGCCTGGCCTCGCAGAGCTTTCCGAGACCTCCGGCGTCCAGGGGACGACTTGACTGATGACAGTCAGTCCCTAGTGCACCGCCGACTTTGCCAGTTTTAGAGGTGCTGGGGAAATTGAGAGTAAATAAATTAAAATGTATTCTCCATCACCACCAACCAGGACGACGGGGATCCCCCACTCCAGGCCTGGAGAGGGGATTGGGGCGAGGGCAGGTGGAGGGACCAAGCGGTAGGCGAGCAACTGCCCGGCAAGGTCATGACCGGGAGGCAGCCCGAGGAGGCCGCGGTGCGCAGCGGCCGGGCGCCGCCCTCTGGCCCGGGAGCTGACCCCGCGGCGCACCCCCTTCTCCGCAGTCCGCCTGGCGCATCCCTAGGGGAAGGAGGGGGCGACGCGGCAGAAGCGACCCTTACTTTCGTGGTGGAAGCTGAAACCCGCGGAGCTCCCGGGCGAGTTGTCCTGGAAGAAAGATCAGATGCCCAGCACCACTGAACTTTAGAAGGGGCTCTCTGCACTGGTCCCCTTCCCTAGAGGCGACCTGTGAGAAACCTTTGTCCCCTCCCCTCAGTGTCGTCTTGCTCTGGGAACTTGGCCCTGACGGCCTAGTTCTCCACATTCATTCGTGGTTCCACGAACTCAGCACCCCCTTCTCTCAGAGGGACGTCTAGGGTGTCTTGTAATGAAGGGAACAAGTTCAATGTTTTTTGTTTTGTTTTGTTTTTTTTTCCTTTCAGGGGGAGTATTGTGTGATTTTAAAATCTCCTAGGCGTTAAAAAAACTAAGCCAGAGCAAACAACAAAACCAAAAACAAAAACTGCTGCTTTCACGTGAGTGTAAAGTGGAGTCAATCCAAACCTTCCTTGGGCCGGTCTGAGCCCTTGGTCAGATAGTCCAGTTCCTGAATCTTGCAGGAAAACAGAGCCCCTTTCACACACTTCTGGAGGGGACTTAATAAGACTGCAATATATTACCACGTTTAAAAGGTTTTGCAGAGGCAAGGTTTCCTAAAAGCGACTTGCCAGCGATGCATGGAAAAGCAAATCCGCTTACAGAGAAGAGCCGCTGAAGAGGAAGGGGGGAAAGGCAGGACCCAGCCCCAATTAAAAACCGCAGTTTCCAACTTTTGAACCACAGCCCCATCACTGTGGGGCTGCGGGACTGGTGGAATGTAGCGACTGCCTCTGGAATGGACAGGTTGTAGACCTCCAAGGCTCTTTTCACCGCTTTCTGGAAGTCCCCAGACTTTCTTTTCCGGTAGCCTTTTCCCTCAACAGCCAGTTAGCTCTCCCCTTTTGTGTTTTGTGGGTGAGCGTCTGGACCCTGTTTTGTGTGTGTGGGAAAAGCCTTGCTCCTCACACACTAGACGTGCATCCGTTCTCATTCTTTAGCTGGCAGCCTGGGGATGCAGGGTGGGAATGTGGGCACAAGTACAGGTGAAGTTGTGTGTTTGTGCCAGTTTTTTGTCTGAACCCTCACCCCACTGCTAAGGAATGAGCCTAACACAGCTCTCCTCTCCAGAAACTTTTGTTGGGGTGTCTAAGAGAAATCCCTACCTTTATTATTTTGAGCTGAAGGTTTTTTGTGTTTTGTAGAATGAACTCAAGAGAAAAATTGCGGTGTGTTAGTTTTGTGAGTTCTCGGAGCTTATAAAAGTCTTGGACCCCATAACTCTGGGGGGAAAAATCACGGAGTCCTTTGCTGGGAAAGTATAGCCTTCCAGCTTCATGAGGGTAGGATAAGGACTGCTTTCCATAAACTTTAAAACATCTAAAAACAGTGCATCAAGACTCAACTACTGCGCCTTTGGGAACACACATTCATCCCCTAAGTATTTCTGGTCCTCTTGGGGGTCACCAGGCTATTTTGTAGCACCTTTTCAAACTATCTCTTTGAATGGCCATTCTAACTTTTACAAAGTTTCTTGCTGTTTACCATGATAAAGTTGCACTTGCTCTGTGTGCAACACAAGCTTGCCTTTGAGCCCTTGACATGCTTTCAACCCTGTATTGGGAGTGTTTTAAAGGCTACATTTTAGCCTTAAGGGATAAAAATGTTGCTTTCATCCTGTATATGGGAGAGTGCTGGGGGCAAAGTGGCCAAGTTTGTAGGAAACCAGATCTCTTAGCTTTGCTAAAATCAGGAGGATAGTTTCAACATGCCAGTCCTTGCCTGCTAAAATGCCAGGGCAGGGTACTCAAGACATACTGCAGAAGGGTCTTCTGTTTTCCTCAACTAGCAGGTCCCGCCTCCAGCGCTGGGGATGCTGGGCATTGGGGATGTTGCGCACACCTGCAGATTTTAAAGCAGCTCACTGAGAACGGGAGGACCCCTTTTCCTGTTAGGGCTACCAAATGAAGCAAAGTGCTAGACCTTCACAAAAGGGAAAACATTTTTGTTTACGTCTGTCCTTTCTTAGGAAGCGTTTAGGGACCAGGCCCACCAATATTCCCCATAAAGTTAACGCTACCAGAAACGTGCGGTGCATTTAGGACTCCGACTGGGGACTCACTGAACACCAGACTGGTACAGTTAATCTCGCCTCTCTCTTTTTGTTTCCATTGCTCTATTTTTCCTTCAGTCTCTTTCCTTCTCAGTGTTCTCTACCTCCTGAAGTGAGTTGATAAAAACATCATCCTATTTTTTAAAAAATAAAGTAGACACTAAATTTGAGAGTTAATGTTGCAACCAAACTCTTTGGGACTCTACCCTTCTGTTCGCTACATCTCTGCTTCCTGTAACAACAGCCACTATTGTTCTTAAAATTCACCAAACTAATTCTTTCGAGTTCTTTGAGAAAGTGTAATAAACGCTAATTGGAAAAACACCACCACTACCCAATTCTCCTGTATTTTATTTTCTCAGATCAAGGAAGAGGACTCCAAGCAAAATAATAAACTTGATGAAGATTGTATTTTGGCTACTCTATTTCAGTAGCTATTCCTCTAACTTAACTAAATCGTGCAGCTTCATGCGATCGCACCTTCTACCGCTCCCCTGTGTCCTCACTAACCCACTCGGCAGTTCTCTCCAAAGGAGTCTGCAGATAGTGGAAACCCTCCCAGCGGGACTCAGGACCTAAAGCGATCAGTTTCAAAAGTTCTGAGAAAATGTCTTCTTCAGAAACTACAAATGGTGCAAATCATTTACCTAATTCATTCAAGAGCCTCTATAGGAAGGACTTCGGAGGATGATGATCCCCATACTGCGGTACTAATGAAAATCCCCTTAGTCCGTCTCTCTTGGCCCCGCGAGGGACGGTGTCCGCTCCCTGTCTGCGGTAGAGAGGCCCTGGCCAGCAGCGCTCCGGCGGCCCCTCCTCATCTGTCCCCAGATGGCACAACCAGAGCGCAAAGCGACAGCAGCGACTCCGGACTCCGCTGGGGCCACTGTCCGATCCGCCGCTGTCACACGACCCTTGCCACCCCCTCCCCGCCCCGCAGCGCGGGCCACTCCTCCTGCTTTCCCTTCCTTCTCACCCTCCCCAGTGATTTTTATTGGGGGGGGGATGTAAAATGGGAACGTTCCCTCCCTCGCGTTACCCACTTGCTCAGCCTTCTCCCACCCGGCTGGATTGGAATTAAAATCCGGGAATTCAATTTTGCTGCGAAATCTCGGTTTCCTAGGGAGGGGCTGGAGGGAAGGAAGACCCTGCGGAGTATGCGGGCCAAAGAAGCCCCCCCACCCCGCCGCCCTGCCTTCCCGTAGGGAGGATGAAAGCGAAGGGTCCCGGGAGGGGCCCCCGGGCTCCCCCCGCCCAGGGGGCGAGAGCTTTGGGGAGGAGGAGGCCGAGGCCAGGCGGCGAGCGTGGGGCGGGGGCTTTACGGCTCGCGGGTAACCGGACCCCCCCCCTTCCCAGGCAGGGGCGCTCTTGGCCCTGCAGGTGCACCCCCGCCCCCTTTTAGGCCCCTCCGTGGAAACAGCCTTCCGGCCCAAGTTCTGTTCTTTGAGGCTTTGAACGAGGCCTTTCAGAAGTTTTTAAAGCTGCCCCGCCCCGCCCAGCACTCACGGGGTCACACTCTCCCCCATCCCTCCACCCCCGCTCCAGCTGCCGGCCTAAGGGGGTGCGGGAAGGGAGCGGAGGGGCAGGCCCAAAGCCCCCGGGATCCAAGCACCAACCAGGGGCCGCTGGTTCGGCCTAGAGCGCTTGGAGATCCGGCGCCTGAGCCCTACCTCGGACGACGCGCAGGCTAACTGCTCGCCCGGCGCGCCAGCCCCGAGTGAGGGAGGGCGGAGAGGTGGGGAGGAGGGACCGGGCAGGGGGGCACGGCCACATTGCCAAGGTTCCTTTGCAGAGCTCTAGCCAAGGGACTATTTTAATTGGCCTTTAGGGGAGGCAGCTGGTGACCCGTGTCCTCGTTCTCCAAGTTCCCCTGAGCGAATCAGGGCGCCACCTACAGGCGAGCTCCAGGTAGCAGGAGGGAGAAGGGAGCCGCCTGCCAAGTGCTGGGGCCCCTCCAAGCAGGGCCTGTTTAATCCAGAGCCATCTTTCAGCTCCAGAGTCAGAGTTACGGGTCAGTTGGCAACAGCAAGCGTCCGGAGGGCACTGAGAATAAACTTTTGGGGAGTGAGGATTTGGGCGAGTAAATACAGGCTTTACTCCAGTACCAAAGAAGTATCTCCTCCAAGCTAATCTCACGGAGTGCCGCAGCATGTTTCTTTGAGAGTAGCTGTGTGGCCTTGGACAAGCTACTTAATCTTTCTGAGTCTCAGTGTCCTCATCCTTTAAAGGAGGAATAGTGGTACAGGTATCCCCCGCTCTTCGGAAGTTTGAGTCAGCCACTTCACTTTTATGAAAGACCTAGCTTGGTACCTGTTTTCGAAAACAGAAAGAAATGGAAGAGGACTCTTGCTTTTAGGAAAAGAAAAATAGCCATCATTCTCTGTGTTTCCCCTGGTCATTATAGAGACGGACACCCCCCCCCCCCCCCCCCGCAGCCAGAGTAGCCTGGCCAAGCTCCTGTCCCTAGAATTATATTCAGCATCTCAGTATCAAGCAGTCAAAGCTTTGAACTGTCTGCGAGCATATGTGCTTTATTTTTGTTTATTTGGTGCATCCCATAGCAAGATGTGTGGTAAGGTATCAGAAAAGTCTAGGAGAGCTTGTTTTCGGGCTTGGGAGTGCTAAAATTTTCCCAAAGAATATAATGATAATTGACTCTTTGCTTGACACCATTTTGGCTTACAAAAGCTTTCATAGACATGCTCTACTTTCAGAAGGGGGTGGGGGATGTATCTTTCTGATGGGGTCCTTGTGAGAATTTAATGAGATAATGTAGTTGAGATACGATAGGTACTTTATAGGGAGCTTTCATCTATTTCTAATATAAAAATGTTTTTTTATCCTAAGAAATCTAACCTACAAGACTTTGGCTAGCTGCTTTCTGTTCCTCAAAGATTAGGGCCTTAGAAGAAGATAAAGAGAGCCAAAGAGGCTTGAGTGTCTGATTAGGATAGAAGGGTGGGTTAGTGGAGGTTTTACTAACTACTCTCTAGCTAATCCCCTTGTCACAGACAAATACTAACCTATTTGTGGATCACTTACTATTACCATTTGCTAGTACCTCATTTAATTAAAATTTTTTTTACCGCCTTATATATTATACATTATCCCCATTTTGTTTTATTTATTTATTTATTTTTTTTGAGAGAGAGAGAGAGAAAGCACGAAGGTGGGGGTGGAGGGGAGGGGCAGAAGGAGAAGCAGACTACCTGCTGAGCAGGGACCCTGATGCCTGACTGGATCCCAGGACTCTAGGCTCATGACATGAGCTGAAGGCAGAGAGGCTTAATGTACTGAGCCACCCAGGAGCCCCATTATCCCCATTTTAAAGATGAGAAAATAAAGACATGAGGATACAAGGAATAGTTGGTTCGTTTTGTTTTTTCTACTTAAAAAAATTTCCTATTCCAGGGACACCTGGATGGTTGTCAGTAGAGCATGTTGGGTCATGAGTTCAAACCCCATGTTGGGCATAGAGAACATTTTTTTAAAAAAAAATCCTATTTTGTACATTTCAGAATCTACCTTTAATGTCAATTTATTCAGTAGCTCCTATGTGCCCGGTTACTATACTAAATAATTTTACATATGAGATTTCATGTGATTCTTACAACACCTCTATGAGGTAAGACTTCAAGTTCTTTCATCACAGAAGAGGAAACATTGATTCAGGGACTTCAGAGAGACGGGGTGAAGCCAGGTCATGGAGAGCCCAGCTCTTCTGACTACACTTCTAGATGCCTTCTGTTGTACCATGACTTAGGATGGTCCCAACTAGCTTTAGGGCACTTTAAAAAGTTATTCGGGAAGGTCAGGCAGAGAAATGAACACCTTGGTGTTTTTGTTGCACTGGAGGTTTGGTAAATGATGGTGTTTATAGCCTTAGTAATGGTAGAGTATGACAATGTTTCCTAAGGAAACTTTGATGGTGGGAGAAGGGGGCAGAGATGTGATGGGAGAAGCCAAAGAATGAGCTGATTTATAGTTTTACGAATATGAATAACATTAAATAAATAAATATGACTGAATCAACCAAATCTCATTATGACAAATACCATTACGCTGAGAAGTTTGGTATAATGTGACTGTTGGCAAATCCTGGCATTTGACCTTGGGAGATAGTGTTTTGTTGATTTGGTTATAAAAATTATTTAAAGTAAGTATTTTTGTACATTATATATTTTTGCTGGTTTGTGTCCATGTAATAGCAACATTTTATGATGAAAGGGCTGGACTGTTTAGGGATGAAATCATACTCCTTTCAATTGCTTTTGTTTTTCCATTGTGTAGCAATTACTCATTATTCCCCTTTCTTCTTCCCTACCTAAGTACCAAATCAAACCATCATTCCTCCCCAGAACAACTCCCTTTTACGCCTGAAAATAACTAAACATACAAAAGGCCTGAGAGTTAAATGATAAAATGCTTTGGCTTGGGGCATTGGATGTAAATGTGTGCATTCCACTTTCTTCTTTCTCCTTTTGGGCCCAGTCATGATGCCTCTGCCTGCCAATGCATTATCATGACCTCAGACTTTAACTGCATTTCACCTTCAGCTTCTATACATCGTTTCTAATAATATAATAGATTTTCATTTTGAAACAGATGCCACAGGAGATTCTTAAGCAAGAAAACCCCACTGTGTAACTAACAGCATAAAGTTACCAAATTTAAGGTCAGATGGCTTTGGATTGTCAGCTTCTCCAGTTGGTAATTAGATAAGAAGAAAAACCTGTCGAAACCAATACATTTTTGTGGAATGTATTTTACATGCTCCATAGTGTTCCAGGTGCTAACAGAGATACAACAGAGTTTATATTTTAAGCTTTAGGGTAGAAACTTCTCTCTTCCACTCCCTAGAGCCATGCCTTCGTGCTGTTATAATAAAGTGATGGGTTTAAAGTTCAAAGAACATATACACTAGCTCAAATGTTGAGCTGAAATATTTCCTTCTGAAATGACTATCTTCATCCTAGAATTTTAAAAAAGATTTATTTATTTGAGAGAGAAGGAGAGAGAGAGAGAGAGAAAGTGGGCACCAGGAGGAGCCCAGGGGAAGGAGAGAGGGGAAAGGGAGAGAGAGAGAATCACAAGCAGACTCCCTGCTGGGCATGGAGCCAGCAATGGGGCTCAATCTCACAACCCTGAGATCATGACCTGAGCTGAAATCAAGAGTCCACGCTTAATCAACTGAGCCATCCGGGTGCCCCCATCCTGCGATTTTAATGTTACTCATTTCATCATCTGTAGGCATAGTTATAGAAATGAATGAATTGAGAAAAGACTTTAGGAAAGGTGAGAACTATGGCTTGTGGCCTCATTTTGCACAATCACATCTACACACATTTATAAGAGACTTCATTGTACTTGAGACACCTATTTTATTCTCTGGGGTGGAGCTGTGCTGCTATGTCACAGAAACACATATTGGTCAGCCCAAGTGTGTGTATGGGTGTATATCTGGAAATCTTAGCTACTTCTTTTTGGTATCCTTCTCCCAACAGTGAGCAATCCAGGGCTCTTTTTAATAATAAGGGCAGATTCAATCTATCTGCCACTTCGAAACTCATTCGTATTGACTTTCCCCTGTCCCACTCTTAGGACTTCTGAATATGGGTATCTGCCCAAGTCAATTGCAGGTCAGAGGTTGTTCTATGTAGGCTCAGCTCTGGGAAAGCATATACTTAATAAAACTGAATGGCTTTTTACAACAGACAGGTGTAGGGATTTGTTTGAGAAGCCGACTGCTGCTCCTGATCGTGGGGGATTGAGTTTTCTGCCAAAGCCATTGGTGAGAGTCTAATAAGCCGATGTTACATATTGTTAGCATTAGATGGCCCAATCTGATGGAAGAGTTGCTCAGAAAGTCAACTAGTAGAAGCCTGGAGTAAAAAGCAATATTTTCAAAGAATTTAGATGCTACAAAAGACAGTAGTACAGCATGAACCCCTGAGTGTCTGGAGGCAACAGGTCTGAATTTAAACAAGAGAAGCACAGCCACGTGTATATTTGAAGAACCTTTGAAGATGCCCTGAAGAAGCCTAGAGATCATGGGAGCAATTCTGAAACATCTGAAAGAGAAGGGGTTATATTCACACTGAATGTATTTAGGCCAAGGACATTGTCTTATTTGACCCAGTCCTCACGAACCATTGCAACACCATTATCCCATTTCACAGAATGGAACAGAGACTCATAATTACAAACGGTAAGAAGGACAGATGAGATTTAGACCTAGTCCAGTCTGGCTCGAAAGCTCATGTTTTCCTACTTTATTCACTCCAGTTTCCAGCCCCTCAGCCTTCTCAATCTGGCCTCCATTTACTTGTCCAACTTTCTCTTCCAACAAGAATGATTGGCTCTTTTTCTTGGCACCATCATCTCAAACTTTATTAAGTATCCGTTTCCTGTCCTGAGCCTACACAGAACCACCTCTAATCTACAATTCACTTGCAGGGACACCCAGGTGCGGAAACTCTGAGACTCCAAAAGGCGAGTTTTACTTGCTCTTTATTTCTACACCCAGCCTGGCTGCACCATGTGAATATTTAATCAAACGAATTTACCCCTTTTTTGAAATTTGCTCTCTCTCCTCAGCTTTTACATTCCTATTTTCATACTCAGTAACTGCCTGTGCCGGGTTCAGTGCTCTGCACATTGTTGTCTCTCTGGAAATATCTGTTGGTTGCCTATAAGGCTCCAACCTGCCCTCACTTCTTTTCTCCCTCCCATCCCTCACAACAAAGGCTGGTGCAGAACTATGACAAAAAGACCAGTTTCTGCCAGATTCTGCTCCCTCAGTCCCCTGGCTGTCACCCTCAGGCCCCAAATATAAAAGGCGAAGGTTACCTCAGCAGTCAGAGTCCCCGAACCAAAGGCTTAAGGAGGCTACCTTCTTGCCTCAGCTCTAACAAACCCACACTTTTCCCGTGGTCAGAAGGTTCTTTCCCTCCACAACGGCTGGAGCTGAACCTAGGCTCTCTTACTGGTACACCGACTGGGAAAGAGGAAACACATGCGCGCTGTGGGGGTGTTGGTGTGTGTGCGGGGGCGGGGGGCAGGAGATGGTAGCAATGGTGGGGGGCAGGATGGGGGGAACAACGTGGGGTAGGGTGGGGGGAGAACACTTCTCAGGGAACTCGGGAGCCACATTACACGCGACTGGCGACTTCCAACTCCCCCAAAGGAAGCAGCGGGCCTAGCTCATTCGTCGGTGCTGCATTTCAGGGGCAGCGCGGGCCGTCTCGGCTTGGGTGCCCCCGCGGGGTCCGCGCCGGGCTCGGCAGGGGCCGATTCCCCGCTGAACCAGCCAGCAAAGCCTCGACGGCAGGCGCCGGGCAGGGAGAGGCTGAGAGCCGCCTGCACGCCTCTACCCCTCTTGCAGGCCCTCTACGTGCCGGAGCTCCCCCGCCGCCGGCCGAGGGGCAGGTGCGGGAAAGAGTCGGGCCTCCCGCATCCGCTGCGGTCCCGCTGTGGGGTTTCTCTTTCCTGCCTCCCGACACCCGGGTCCCTCTCGCCCTCCACGCTGGTCCCGCTGGTGCTCAGCACCCCGGCCTGGGCGGCGCGCTCGCCTCGGGTTCTCCGCGCGTCCCGGGACGCTGCCCCGGTGCCCCGGGGAGGGGACTGATTCCTATCCACCCCCAGCTTCGTTCAGCTGCGGGGTCCGCGCGCAGAACGTCCGCGGAATCGCAAGACACTTTTTCGAGTTGGGCTTTCAGTGTGTGAATGGGGTGAAAAGTTTATCCAGCCCCTAAACGCGTCTCTTTTTACCCAGAGGCTGCTAGCGGACACCAGAGGGCGCCGTTTTAATGCGCTTCGGTCGGGGACCTGCGCTTCGGGAGAGCGGCGGCAGCAGGCCGCTCCGGGACGCCGTTTCCCCGGGGGTAGAGCTGAGATCTCGGGACACACCGCGGCGCCCCCTTTCCCGTCGCCCTCCCCCTGAGTGTGTGTGTTGGGGGGGTGCTAACCCCGCATGCTTCAGAAGGCCCTGCAGCGAGGCCCCCTTTCCCTCTTCGCCAGAGGCGGGCCACTGCAGCGGTTGACGCCCTGGCTCTTTTCACCGAATGAGGGTTCCTTGTAACCATCCGTGTGAGGAGGAGTGGCCCCCCAACTGGAGCCATGCCCCCCTCTAACTGCGAAGGAACATGTCTGCAGGCGTTGTTCAATTGCAAACGACTAATTAATTTTCCAGCACTTGTGCAGAATACTTTAAAATGGAAAAATGAAGGTCTTCAATGAAAATGAAGCTTGATAGTGTGCACCTGCCACTAATGTACGGTGCACGGTAACTTCCCCTCATTAGAGAGATGACTTGGGTTGAGAACAAGTCATATAGTGAAAATCACTTCAACACGTGCCTGTTCATATGCATAAACTCCTGTGTACCAGATGGCAAAATATAATGACATCTTAAACAGCTAATTGCATAAACCTTGTAATGCAGATAATTGCTGTACCAAAGTAGGAGTTAATAATTTCCCACTGTATTGCCTGGCTTCAGAGTAATCCTTAAGGAAAGTTGTGACAATTCTAACACACTAAAGTTCACCAAGCGGTAATTAAAACTAGCACTTAAATCATTTGACTTTCAAACCCTTAATTATGATGCGAAAGAACTGCTTTGTGGAAATCCAGAATTTATGGATAGTTATGTGATAACATTTAATGTCTGTATTTCATCAAGTTTTCTTTTGGGGACCTCATGTAGCATAATATCATAGGGAGTAAATGGGGGATATATTCTAATTTTCAAAATTATTTCAATAACAGGAGCTTTGCGTTTTGGGGCATGGGTAGTTAACCTCCGCTCCCAGCTGGGTGGGTTGATTACTTTTAACTTACATTTATTTATAGAGACCCTACTATAATAACTAACTCCAAGCCATACCACCTGTCTTGCGTTGTTCTAAGCACTTTACAAAGTATTATCTCATTTAATCCTTAACACAGCCAACTGAAACATGTATTGACGTCTCCATTGTCCAGATGAAAAAATCCAGGCACAGAGATGTTAAGCAATTTGCTCAAAGGTAGCTGGAAGCCACTGATCCAAATTTAAGGCAGTCTGGCTCCAGAGCCCATGCTATTTACCACTATACTGTCCCCTGGGCCAAGATGGGACCTCAGTAATATAATATTTCTTTTTCTTTCCCTAAAGATTTTATTTATTTATTTATTTGACAGAAAGAGAGAGGGAGAAAGAGTGCAGAAGCGAGGGGAGCAGCAGAGGGAGAGGGAGAGGGAGAAGCACGGTCCCCACTGAGCAGAGAGCCCTACTACGTGGGGCTCGATCCCAGGACCCTAGGATCATGAACTGAGCCGAAGGCAGATGCTTAACCAACTTAGCCACCCAGGTGCCCCAGTAATACAGTATTTCTTGCTAGTTTATTTTCTAATAATATTTAGAAAAATGCTAAAATAGCATAATTTGAGTTATAGAAGACAGTCGGCTGGTAGATAGCTTTGTTGATTTGAACTTACCGGCTTATGTCATGATACATTTCAGAAACAGATTATCTGCTCTTTTCCATACGGCAGTTCTTCAACGGTACATAAGCCAAGAAAAGTAACTCACTTTTGAAACTCAGTTTTGATCACATCAACAACCTAATTTAAAAAGCATGTGTAGCTTAGTGTTTCTATTTCTCCATCTTCAAAAAGACTAAGTTTCCACACGTTAATAAGGATGTACAATAATGAACAAAATCCTCTTTACAGAATATACAATGAAACATAATCTTTTTTCTCCATGTGAATATTACAGTTTCCCTTTCCTTAGTTTGGGCAGACACATGTAGTAGAGCACAAGAGACGCCAGCCATTTGCCTAGTATGGGGGCCATAGCATTTGAGCATCCCATCAGTAGAGATTCCTTTCTGTGAGTTAAAAACTATCTCCTCTGGGCTACTGCTCCTAAGGGCCTTAATTTAGTGGGAAGCATATTGGTCTAGAAATGAGAAGACTGGTATTCTCATTCTAGTTTGGCCATGAAGTTGCAGTATGACCTTGAACAAGTCACTTCAGCTCCCTGAAATTCAGTTCTTTTGCTATAAAAATAAAGGACTTAGCTTGTGATTACTTACATCCCTCCCAATTTTATCATTTTAGAATGTTGTGCAACTATATCCCACTATTACCTTAATCAGAACAAGATTTTTAGATTGATTTTTTTAGAGTATATTTATTTATTTGAGAGAGAGAGAGGGAGAGAGAGAGAGAGCATGAGAAGAGGGAGAGGCAGAGGGAGAGGGACAAGTGGTCTCCCTGCTTAGTGGGGAGCTGGACATGGGGCTCAATTCCAGGACCCTGAGATCATGACCTGAGCCGAAGTCAGATGCTTAACCGACTGAGTCACCCAGGTGCCCTTGATTTTCTTTAATAAAGAAAATGAAAGTCCTGGACTTGGGGGAACAAATGGAAGAATGTCTATGGGTGAAGAAAATAATTTAATGAGCATTTTCCCAGGTGCAGCGCTCAGGGTATTATTAGGAGAAATAAGACAGAGTCCCTGACATCGTGAGTTTTAATGTAGTGGGTGACACTGACAAGTAAGCAGAGGAGGGCCATGTAGAGTGGTAGAGAGGAACTATAAGGAGTACTAGAAGACAGGAGTGACTCCTATACCAGGCTGCAGGAGTCATAGGAAATTTCCTGCTGGAGATGACTGACTCCTGAGCTGAATTTTGAAGGATGAGTTGAGTTGATAGTGAATAGTAGGAGGGCATTCCATGCAAAGGACACTATATCCATGGTATAGGGGCAAGAAGAGAGAAAACATGGGTCTATCTGGTAACTGAAAGGTGGTCATTATTACTGTCTGTTAGTGTGTGACGTGGAGGAGAAAGTCTAAGCAGGAAAAGTGGGCACAGGTCAATCTCAGAAGGCTTTGTTAGGGAATTTGGACTTCACTCTGCTAGTAAGGAGAGTTCAAACCAAAGTTGATCTATTTTAGAGTGTTGCTTATGTATTATATTAATTTCGGAGGTACCAAAAGTAAGATTTTACTCATTTACTTTGTCTGCTTTTTAATAGAGAGTATGTGAGTACCCACCAGAAGGAGGAGCTCTACTTTGGCCACTGGTGCACTGAAGTTAGTCGTCATCCCTGGTGATCCTCAGTAAACCAGCTTTTATACAGCCCTCCCACCCCCCTGAAAATGGTTGGTCTCCAATGCTAAGCCCCTAAATCCCTCCAATCCCCAAGCTGGTGGCTTATTTTACATACCAAAGAAGAAACTGAAGTCACAGTGATAGCAAAAGGCAGGACAGAGAACATTTAGAATCTTTTAAGATTGCTTTAAAATGGCAAATCTCACCTATGTTGGTAAGGAATTAATTTCTCAGAATTCTAATCTGATTTTAGGAGTCGAACAATATCGCTCTCAAACACTGTTTGTAGAAGTGTACATTGATAATGCTCTTCTGGAGGAAAACTTGGCAATATATATAATGTTTTCTGTCTTTTGAACAGTAACTCCAGTTGTAGGAATTTATCCTATGGAAATAATCATGAACTGTTCAAATATCTGACAAAATAAGATTTGTGACTGTGGTTTTATAATGATGAATAATTAGAAAAATTGTGATATACACTTTTAGAAAATTATTCAAATGAATTATGGTATGTATACACACTAGAATACCATAAAACTATCAAGATGTTGTGACATTAAATGAATAAATTCTATTACAAAATAAGCATAGTGTGATCTTATTTTTGTTAAAAATATATATATGCATAGGAAGAAAATAAGAAGGAAATATATTTCAGAATGGTAAACTTATAAGTGATTTTTATTTGCTTCCTTTTTATGTTTCTATTTTCTAAATTTTTGCCAGTAGGAATGTATAACTTTTGTAATAAGAAAGCAATCATAATAAGAAAACATAACAAGAAAATATGTAATTTATTATGAGGTGGTGTATATATTTATGTAATATAAATTATGATTACTTATATCCTCCCAGCTTTACCAAAACAAGTGGAACAGTCTTGTACATCTATCTAGTAATGGTGCACAAGGTAATTTGAACTCATTATCTTGCTGAGAACAATGAGAAAAACTGATGAAAATACAAAAATCTCTGCTTTAAGGCACTAGAGGACTGATGAGGTAGTGAAGAACGACCTGGGTAGGATCTAGAGGAGAGTGAGGCACAAAAAGTAAGCTTAGCATTTGGGCCTACTTTCCTACTAGGGGACTTTGCCATCCTAGACAGGGTAGCTAAGGGGTGCGACCAGGCAGCGAGAGGTTAGTGATTAAGAGTATGAGTGAACCGGGAATAGAGAGGCCCAGCAGGAACTAGACTAGTTTGGAATCGTCTTTAAATTGGATTGAAGTGATTATGGCTTGAAGGTGGAGATAAATGTAAATCCTCTGTGGGGAAGATAATGTCATCCTAGGCCACAGATTAATTCTATAAACAAATGCTCAATTACAATGACTATTATGTAATAAAAGAAAATAAGTAGGCATGTGAGGAGATAAGATGACAGCAATGGAAACTAACAAAACCAATAGGCAACAGAAACAGACCCACAGAAATTCTAGATATAGGAATTACAAGACAAAAACTTTAAAATTATGAGGTTTCACATATTTGTGAGAGATATACCGAAGCATAAAAATACAGAAAAGGTGAAGAAAAAGAGAAAAAAAGTTATACATAATATGTCCTAGCCAAACATAAAATGTTATAGTTATATATTTTATAATGCTTATAAAAATTACTAGAAATGGAGACACTTCTCCTTGATAAAAGATTTAATTCACAGAAAATGCCTATGTTCATAATAATAAGCAAAAATATATAAAGCAAGAACTGACAAAACTAAAAGATGAAATAGACTAACTCATAATCATAATGGGAAATTTTAATAATAACTTTCAAAATCTAATAGAACCTACAGGTCAAAAATCAGTAAGAATATATAGAGTATTCGAGCAACATTATGCTCACATTTGATTTAATGGATATATATATATATGTAATAAAAAACAACAAATAACAGCAAAATATAAATTTTTTCCAAGCACATGCAAAATTCTAGATCATATAGAAAATATCAAAAACTTAAAAAAATTTTTCCCCATGCAATTAAGCTACAAATCAATAACAAAAAGATAACTAGAAACTACAAATATCTGGAAATTAATAAATATAGTTTTTTGGTCCCCTACTTCAAAGAAGAAATGGCAATGGAAATTAGAAAATAATTTAAACTAAATATTAATGAAAAATACGTATCAAGCCTTGTGGGATACAGCTAACGCCATGCTGAGAGGGAAATCTCTAGCATCAAAAGCATATATTAGAAAAGAAGAAGGGAGACGGCTAGCAAGATGGCGGAGGAGCAGGAGACCTAAATTTTGTCTGGTCCCACAAATTCAACTAGATAGTTATCAAACCATTATGAACACCTACGAACTCAACAGGAGATCGAAGAAAAGAATAACTGCAGCTCTATGAACAGAAGAGCGACCACTTTCTGCAAGGTAAGAGGGGCGGAGAAGTGAATCTGAGGCGATATATGGGAAGATAGACCGGTGGTGTGATACAGCGGCAGAGCACAAAATCGGAACTTGTAGAAGTTGGCCCTGGTGAGGGATGTCGCTCTAGTGGCTAAGCAGGTGGTGGAACCCTCGCTGGGACGATGCGGGCTCAGGACTCTCAGGGTCACAGAAAGACTGAGGGTTCCTGAGTGCGGCAGAGCTCGCAGGTATTGGAGCAGGGAAGCCGGCTGCAGAGTGAGCCGAGGGCTGGGCTCTCAGCTCGGGGTTGCCATAAACCGTGACCCGCGGCACAGTTGGGCTACTGCTCTTCGAGGAGGGACCCAACAGGCATCAGATCCAGGCAGAGTTCCCTTCCTCCCCCAGGAGGAGTGGCACGGGTGTCTGCAGCTGGAATCTGCTGGGTTTGGAGACTCCAAACAGGGCCATGTTCCAGAAATAGAAACGCTTGGTCACAGGCTGGGTGAGCTCAGAGTGAGGACGGAGGGCAGGGAGACAGGAGTGATTGACTGCTTTTCTCTAAGGACGCACTGAGGAGTGGACTCCCCGAACTCTCAGCTCCTCTGGGGCTGGAGATTGGGAGGCCGCCATTTTTATTCTTATCCTCTAGAGCTGCGCAGAAAGCCTTCAGGAAACAAAGCTATCAAGAGCAAACCCAAGCAGATTACTTAGCCTGGCGCCTGACAAGGGCAGTGCAATTCCACCCGGGGCAAAGACACTTGAGAATTAGTGCAACAGGCCCCTCCCCCAGAAGGTCAGCAAGAATGGCCAACACCAAGTTTACTGATCAATAAGAACTGCCAAACTCCAGTGCTAGGGGAATGTAGCACAGAGGATTCATGGCTTTTCCCCCATGATTCTTTAGTCTTTCATAGTTAATTTTAAAAATTTTTCTATATTTTTTTCTTTTTCTATTTTTTTCTTTTTGAGTTTGTCTTCTTTTTCAACCAACTTCTTATCAATTCCTTTTTAAAAATTTTTTTAATTTTCATTTTTTATAGTCAGATTCCATCCTTACATTGTATTTACCCTTATTTTTGTGTGTGTATATATATATATATATATTTTTTTTTTCTTTCTCTAAAATTTTGGGAGACAGTTTCTTCTAACAGACAAAATACACCCAAAGTCTAGTGTGTGGCTCTATTCTATTCACCAGTCTGATCATATTCTTTTTTTTTCTTTTTTTCTTTTTTTTTTTCCCCCCGGTTTCGGGTCTCTTCTGATTTGTTTAATATATATTTTTCTGGGGTTGTTACCCTTTTAGCATTTTGTTCTCTCTCTCATTCTATTCTTCTTGGGACAAAAATGACAAAACAGGAAAACTCACCTCAGAAAAAAGAACAAGAGGCAGTACTGACTGCCAGGGACCTAATCAACATGGACATTAGTAAGATGTCAGAACTAGAGTTCAGAATGACAATTATAAAGATACTAGCTGGGCTTGAAGAAAGCATAGAAGATACTAGAGAATCCCTTTCTGGAGAAATAAATCTAACCACGTCAAAATAAAAAGGGCTATTAATGAGGTGTAATAAAAAATGGAGGCTCTAACTGCTAGGATAAATGAGGCAGAAGAGAGAATTAGTGATATAGAAGACCAAATGATAGAGAATAAAGAAGCTGGGAAAAAGAGAGATAAACGACCACTGGATTATGAGGGGAGAATTCCAGAGATAAGTGATACCATAAAGTGAAACAATATTAGAATAATTGGGAATCCCAGAAGAAGAAGAAAGAGAGAGGGCGGCAGAAGGTATATTGGAGCAAATTATAGCAGAGAACTTCCCTAATTTGGGGAAGTTGGAGCAAATTATAGCAGAGAACTTCCCTAATTTGGGGAAGGAAATAGGCATCAAAATCCAGAAGGCACAGAGAAACCCCCTCAAAATCAATAAAAATAGGTCAATACCCTGACATCTAATAGTAAAGCTTACAAATCTCAGAGACAAAGAGAAAATCCTGAAAGCAGCTGGGGACAAGAGGTCTGTAACCTACAATGGTAGAAATATTAGATTGGCATCAGACCTATCCACAGAGACCTGGCAGGCCAGAAAGGATTGGCATGATATATACAGGGCACTAAACAAGAAAGATATGCAGCCAAGAATACTATATCCAGCTAGTCATTGAAAATAGTAGAGATAAAAAGCTTCCAGGACAAACAGAAACTAAAAGAATTTGCAATCACCAAACCAGCTCTACAAGAAATATTGAAAGGGGGCCTCTAAGTAAAGAGAGCCTAAAAGTAACATAGACCAGAAAGGAAGAGAGACAATATATATTAGCAGTCACCCTACAGGCAATACAATGGCACTAAATTCATATCTTTCAATAGTTACCCTGAATGTAAATGGGCTAAAAGCTCCAATCAAAAGACACAGAGTACTACATTGGATAAAAAAAAAAAAAAANAAAAAACAAGACCCATCGATATGCTGTCTGCAAGAGACTCATTTTAGACCCAAAGACACCTCCAGATTTAAAGTGAGGCCATGGAAAACCATTTACCATGCTAATGGACATCAAAAGAAAGCTGGGGTGGCAATCCTTATGTCAGACAAATTAGATTTTAAACCAAAGACTGTAATAAGAGATGAGGAAGGGCACAATATCATACTTAAAGAGTCTGTCCAATAAGAAGATCTAACAATTGTACATATTTATGCCCCTAACATGGGAGCTGCCAGTTATATAAGCCAATTAATAACAAAATCAAAGAAACACATTGACAATAATAATAGTAGGGGACTTTAACACCCCCCTCACTAAAATGGACAGATCATTCAAGCAAAAGTTCAACAAGGAAATAAGGGCTTTAAATGACACACTGGACCAGGTAGACTTCACAGATCTATTCAGAACATTCCATCCCAAAGCAACAGAATACACATTCTTCTCTAGCATGCACATGGAACATTCTCCAGAATAGATCACATCCTGGGTCACAAATCAGGTCTCAACTGGTACCAAAAGATTGGGATCATTCCCTGCATATTTTCAGACCACAATGCTTTGAAACTCGAACTCAGTCACAAGAGGAAGGTAGGAAAGAACTCAAATACATGGAGGCTAAAGAGCATCCTACCAAAGAATAAGTAGGTCAACCAGGAAATTAAAGAAAAAATTTTAAAAATTCATGGAAACAAATGAAAATGAAAACATAATCTTTGAGATCCAGCAAAGGCGGTCCTAAGAGGAAAGTATATAGCAATACAAACTTTTCTCAAGAAATAAGAAAGGTCTCAAATATACTACCTAACCCTACATCTAAAGGAGCTGGAGAAAGAACAGTAAATAAAGCCTAAACCCAGCAGGAGAGGAGAAATGATAAAGATCAGAGCAGAAATCAATGAAATAGAAGCCAAAAGAACAGTAGAACAGATCAATGAAACTAGGAGCTGATTCTTTGAAAGAAGTAATAAGATCGATAAACCCCCTGGCCAGACTTATCAAAAAGAAAAGAGAAAGGACCTAAATAAGTAAAATCATGAATGAAAGAGGAGAGATCACAACCAACACCAAAGAAATACAAACAATTATAAGAACATATTATGAGCAACTATATGCCAACAAATTAGACGATCTGGAAGAAATGGATGCATTCTTAAAGATGTATAAACTACCAAAACTAAACCAGGAAGAAATAGAAAACCTGAACAGACCCATAACCAGCAGGGAAACTGAAGCAATAATAAAAAATCTCCCAATAAACAAGAGCCCAGGGCCAGATGGCTTCCCAGGGGAATTCTACCAAACATTTAAAGAAGAATTAATACCTATTCTTCTGAAACTGTTCCAAAAATAGAAATGGAAGGAAAACTTCCAAACTCATTTTATGAGGCCAGCATTACCTTGATCCCAAAACCAGACAAAGACCCCATCTAAAAGGAGAATTAAGACCAATATCCTTGATGAACATGGAAGCAAAAATTCTCACCAAAGTACTAGCCAATAGAATCCAACAGTACATTAAAAGGATTATTCACCACAACCAAGTGGGATTTATTCCTGGGCTGCAAGTTTGGTTCAACATCTACAAATTGATCAGTGTGATACACTACATTAATAAAAGAAAGAACAAGAACCATATGATACTCTGAATAGATTCAGAAAAAGCATTTGACAAAAGTATAGCATCCTTTCTTTTTTTTTTTTTTTAAGATTTTATTTATTTATTCGACAGAGATAGAGACAGCCAGCGAGAGAGGGAACACAAGCAGGGGGAGTGGGAGAGGAAGAAGCAGGCTCATAGCGGAGGAGCCTGATGTGGGGCTCGATCCCATAACGCCGGGATCACACCCTGAGCCGAAGGCAGACGCTTAACTGCTGTGCCACCCAGGTGCCCCATAGCATCCTTTCTTGATTAAAACTCTTCGCAGCACAGGGATAAAGGGTACATACCTCAATATCATTAAAGCCATCTGTGAAAAGCCCACAGCAAAGATCATTCTCAATGGGGAAAAACTGAGAGCTTTTCCCCTAAGGCCAGGAACAAGGCAGGGATGTCCACTATCACCACTGCTATTTGACATAGTACTAGAAGTCCTAGCTTCTGGAATCAGATAACAAAAAAATAAAAGGCAACTGAATCAGCAAAGAAGAAGTCAAACTCTCATTCTTTGCAGATGATATGATACTTTATGTGGAAAACCCAAACGACTCCACCCCAAAACTGCTAGAACTCATACAGGAATTCAGTAAAGTGGCAGGATATAAAATCAGTGCAGAGAAATAAGTTGCTATACACCAAAAATAAGACAGAAGAAAGAAATTAAGGAGTTGATCCCATTTACAACTGTACCCAAAACCTTAAGATACCTAGGGATAAATCTATACAAAGAGGCAAAGAATCTGTACTCATAAAACCAAAGAATACTCATGAAAGAAATGGAAGAAGACACAAAGAAATGGAAAAACGTTCCATGCTCATGGATTGGAAGAACAAATATTGTGGAAATGTCTAAGCTACCTAGAGCAATCTACATATTTAGTTCAATCCCCATCAAAATACCATCAACTTTTTTCACAGAAATGAAACAAGTAATCCTAAAATTTGTACAGAACCAGAAAAGACCCTGAATAGCCAGAGGAATGTTGAAAAAGAAAACCAAAGCTGGTGGCATCACAATTCCAGACTTCAAGCTCTATTACAAAGCTATAATCATCAAGACAGTATGGTACTGGCACAGAAACAGACACATAGATCAATGGAACAGAATAGAGAGCCCAGAAATGGCCCCTCAACTCTATGGTCAACTAATCTTTGACAAAGAAGGAAAGAGTGTCCAGTAAAAAAAAGAAAGTCCTTTCAACAAATGGTGTTGGGAAAATTGGACTACCACGTGCAGAAGAATGAAACTGGACCATTTCCCACACACAAAAATAGACTCAAAACGGATGAAAGACCTAAATGTGAGACAGGAATCAATCAAAATCCTTGAGGAGAACACAGGCAGCAACCTCTTCGGCCTCAGCCACAGCAACTCCTTCCTAGACACATTGACAAAGGCATGGGAAGCAAGGGCAAAAATGAACTATTGGGACTTCATCACGATAAAAAGCTGTTGCACAGCAAAGTAAACAGTCAACAAAACCAAAAGACAACTGCCAGAATGGGAGACGATACTTGCAAATGACATATCAGATAAAGGGCTACTATCCAAAATCCATAAAGAACTTATCAAACTCAGCACCCAAAGAACAAATAATCCAATCAAGAAATGGGCAGAAGACATGAATAGACATTTCTGCAACAAAGACATCCAAAGGGCCAACAGACATGTGAAAAAGTGCTCAACAACACTCGGTATCGGGGAAATACAAATCAAAACCACAATGAGATGCCACCTCACACCAGTCAGAATGGCTAAAATTAACAAGTCAGGAAACGACAGATGTTGGCGAAGATGCAGAGAAAGGGGAACCCTCCTACCCTGTTGGTGAGAATACAAGCTGGTACAGACACTCTGGAAAACAGTATGGAGCTTCCTCAAAAAGTTGGAAATAGAGATACTCTGTGACCCAGCAATTGCACTACTGGGTATTTACCCCAAAGATACAAATGTAGTGATCCTAAGGGGCACATGCACCCCACTGTTTATAGCAGCAATGACCACAATAGCCAAATTATGAAAAGAGCCTAGATTTCCATCGACAGATGAATGGATAAAGAAGATGTGATACACACACACACACACACACAATGGAAAATTATGCAGCCATCAGAAAAATGGAATTTTGCCATTTGCAAGATGGAACTAGAGGGTATTATGCTAAGCAAAATAAGTCAATCAGAGAAAGGCAATTATTGTATGATCTCACTGATATGTGGAATTTGAGAAACAAGGCAGAGGATCATAGGGGAAGAGAGGAAAAAATGAAACAAGATAAAACCAGAGAGGGAGACAAACCATAAGAGACTCTTAATCTCAGGAAATAAACTGAGAGTTGCTGAAGTGGAGGGGATTGGGAGGGATGGGGTGGCTGAGTGATAGACACTGGGGAGGGTATGTGCTATAGTGAGCTCTGTGAATTGTGTAAGACTGATGAATCACAGTGCCCCTGAAACAAATAATACATTATATATTAATTTAAAAAAAAAAGAAGACTGAAAATCAATGCACTGATTTTCTATTGCAATAATGTAGAGATAAAGCAGAAAATTAAACTCAAATAAAATAGAAGGTAGGAAAGACAAGAGCAGAAAACAAATGAAATAGGAAACACACATAGGGTAGAAGGGATCAACAAACCCAAAAGTTAATTTGGAAAGTCTAATAAAGTTGATAAATCCCTCATGAAGCTGATCAAGGAAGAAAAGAAAATGGAAAACACAAACAATCAGTTTCACAAATGAAAAAGAGACATGGTTACAGACACTACACACATTGAAAAATTGAGTGAAAGGGTTATGAACAACTTTATGCAAATACATTTGAGAGTTTGGATGAAATAGACAAATTCCCTAAAAAACACAACTTACCAAAATGGATAAAAGTAGAAAGAGAAAATGTGAATAGTTTGATAATAATTATTAGAGAAATTGAATCCATACTTAAAACCTTTTTTACAAAGAAAATCTAGAATGAGATGACTTTTCTAGCAAATTCTACATATCCTTTGTAGAAGAAATATTGCTGATCTTCCAAAAGCTCTTCCGGAGAATAGAAAAAGGGGAGTATTACTCTATTTGATTTATAAAGTCAGCATTACCTTAATACCAAAACTTGATGAGGACAGTTTAAGAGAATAAAATTGTATACCAATCTCTGTTATGAACATAGATACAAAAATTCTAACCAAAATATTAGGAAAGAATTTTGGTGATAGATAAAAGGATAATAAATCATTACCAATTTGGGTTTATTCCAGGAATTCAAGGTTGATTTGCTATTTGAAACTCAACAAATATACTGCATTCACTGAATAAAAGAGACAAAATATGTGATCATGTAAATACATGGAGAAAAAAGGTCTGATAAAATTCAACATTCATTTATGATTTAAGGAAAAAAACCAAGCAAACTAGGAATACAAAGAAACTTCCTTAATCAGGACAAGAGTAGCTACCAAAAGCCAACAGCAAACACTATACTTAATGATAAAATATTAAAAGCTTTGAGATGAGCACCGCATAGGATGTCTACTGTCACCAGTATTCGAGTCCATTCAGTGTTGTACTGATCCTAGCTAGTGTAGCAGGGCAACAAAAAGAATAAAATATATGAGGATTGGAAAGGAAGAAATCAACTATTACTTGTATATGATACCGTTAGGTACGCAAAACCCAAAATATGTATATATTACTGGAATTAACAAGTGAGCCGAGCAGATCACTGGATACAAGATCAATATACAAAATCATGGTATTTCTATATACCAGCTTCAATTATAAAATGAAATTTAAAAGTGTGTTCTTCTTAATAATATTAAAAGTCCCAAATACTCAGAAATAAACCTCAAGAAAACAATAGTATTCTGTAAAAAAATACCTCAATAAAAGGAGGGATATACCATGTATGTAATTGGACAATACAATTTTATAAATACATCATTTCTCTCCAAAGTTATCTATAGATTGTGTAGATGTATTCTCATTTAAAATCCCAACAGAATTTTAAAAATGGAACTTAAAAAGATTATTCTAAATGCATATGTTAATGAAAATGGCCAAGAACAGCCAAGACCCTTGATGAAGAGGAATAGCGGGAGGATTTGCTCCAGTGGATAGGAAGATCACAGAAATCACTGTGGCATTGCCACCTGAATAAACAGATAAAATAGGGATCCCAGGAACCCATACGTATATGGCCATCTGAGTCAAGAGAAAAGACTGCTTCAGAGGAGTCTTTTTCAATACTGGGTCAGTTGACTCTCCTTTTGGACAAAATGAGATGACTTCCTGCTTCACAGCAAACCCCAAACAAAGAAACAAAGAAACAGACAAATGAATAAATTCTAGGTAGCTGTGGCTCTAAAGGTGAGAGATAAAACAACAAATCCTCGAGAAAATAACATAGCATATCTTTACAACCTTAGAATGGGGAAACGTTTCTTAGAATAGACAAAATTAAACACAGACTTTAAAGAGAAATATTGATATAAAAGGTGACATAAAATTGAGAATTTCTTTTCCTCTGAGTACACCATTAGGAGAGTGGAAAGGAAGATGTTAGGAGAAGATGTTTATGACTCATAAAGGCTTTGTATAGGATAAATAAAAATAACTCTTATAGGGGCACCTGGGCAGCTCAGTTGGTTAAGCATCAGACTCTTGATTTTGGTTCAGGCCATGATCTCAGGGTCCCGAGATTGAGCCCCGTGTGGGGCTACGTAATCAGTGCAGAGTCTGCTTGGGATTCTCTCTGTCTCTCCCTCTGCCCCTCTGCCTCCTCACGCTCTCTCTCTAAAATAAATAAATAAATAGAATCTTAAAAACAGCAACAAAAAACCCAACTCCTTTAATTTAAGAAAGAAAATGATAAATCTGGCACATGGACCTGAACTGGCATTTCACAGAAGAGGGTATTAAAAAATTATATAAAAGATGACCATTAGTTATTAGGAAATAAAAATTAAAACCACAATAAAATATCAGACACATTTTAGAGGGGCTAAAATTAACAGACTACAGAACCAACTGTGGGTGAGAATGTGAGCAACTGACATTTTCATTCATTGCTTGTGGCAGGGAAATGGATGCAACTCTGTGGAAAACAGTTTGGCATTATCTACTGAGGTGGAACATAAGAATACCTTATGACCTGAGGAACAATTACTCTCTAGGCACAGATCCAACAGAAAAGTGTACTCCAAGAAATATATATAAGAAAGTTCATAGCAACATTATTTAAACTAGTTAAAAATTGATAACAATCTAAATGTCCATCACCTGTGGATTGGATAAATAAAATTGCCATATATTCACATTTTTTAACACAACGGTGAAAAATGAATGAGCTACAGCTACCTGCAGCAAAATTGATCAGGCTCACGAACGTAATATTGATCAAAAGATGCCAACACAAAAGAATGTATGGTATATGATTCAATTTGTATAAATAGCAGAAAGAGAAAGAAACAAAGCAAAACCAAACTCTGGTGCTTAGGGATACATACTTAGGTGAGGAAACTGTAAAAGAGAGTAAGGAAGTGATATCCTTAAAAATCAGAATAATGGTGGGCAGGAGGGGGCAAAAGAGAGAAGTTTGTAAGAAACTGATCATGTTCTATTTCTTGATCTGGGTGGTAGTATCACACATGTTCACTTTGGACAAATTGTTGAACTGTATATGTGTATCTGACATATTTTTGTTTAGTGATATGTTTTAGATAAATGTGTTTTATTTCATAGTAAGAAAGTTAAAGTATGGAGTCACATGCACACAGTTTATAAGGTGAAGGATGATGTTGAGCATTTAGATTGTGCCCATAGTCTTTAAGAAACCCACATTAAAAACGATGTCTATCAGGGATGGTGGATGTATGGCCCTTGTGTCTTCCAATTACCACATCCTTCACCTGTGACCAATAGATATCACCAATAGATTGTGTCCTATTTTCCCGCAGAGCCCAGGCAGCCACTGTCAACCAACCTGACTGACTTATCATGGAAGTTCCAATCTAGTCTCCATCTGATGTCTATGTATCTTGACTTATTGGTATAGTAGAATAATCAAACCAGTCTGTGTTTGAACACAGCTTGGCATATTCTCCCAAGTATATACTGACATGTATAAAGACGTTGTGCATAAAACGATCACCGGCTCACAACTCAGGAACCTAAACAGAGGGCTTCAAAGGCATATTCTGTCCTTGGAAAGTAGGACTACACATATAAATAATAACTATGACTTACAGTTCTTTTGAGAAAATTGGAGCACATTTTAGTCGTTGATTTTATCAATAGATAAGATGGGGCACTCAGCTGGTCACTTGGCAACAAGAGGAAGGCTAATGAATATGATTCCTGTCCTCATGGAGCTTCCCTCCCCAGTCCTCCAGTCTCCTCGCCATGTGCGCCATTTTTCCTGGTTATCAGCCTCCCCTCTGATCTTCCACTGCTATTGTCTGTTATTCATGGCCATTGCCCCTGTCCAGTTCATCGAGAATTTGTGCACTGCCATCTTGGTGCTTAGAACTGTGCAAGATGGTATGAGGACACATGATGGGAATGAGAGCTGTAGCTTCAGTCTTCAATGCCCTTCCGTGAACTAAGGGCCAAAAAGATACATGTGCATGTCAGTGAGGTAAAAATCTGAGTATGTGGTCATGGGCAACCTGCCCTGGGTTGGAGAACAGTGCTGTAGGATTTTTAAGGCAAGAGGGATTGGTGAAAGTTGAGGTGGGCAGGGAAGATTTCAGAGATGAGCCTATAATGAATACATTTAATGTGATTAATATAAAATCCCATCTTCTAACATGGCCTAGGGGCTTTGTGACCTTAGCTCATGACAACTTCTCCACCTTCAACTCTTTGTGTGGCCAGTTCACACTTGACCTTCAAATACAAGCCAGGCACACCTCTTTCAGAAAGTCTTTCCTGACCTCTTACCCAGCACTGCTGCGTGTCTTCCCCTTTTTCTTCCATACCACCTCATCTCAAATAGCAGTTATTGCACCAGGGTGATTTAATTTAATTGTTCATTCTCCTCACTTTTTGTAACCCTAGCACATATATTCAGTGATTTTTATTTAATAAGTAATCCATAAGTGTTTGTTGACTATTGAAGCAATAAATTATGTAGAAGGTAAGGAAGTATATGAAGAGATACATCAAAAGTGGTGATAATAACACAATGTATCTGCCAGAATGTGGCAGCCTGGGAACATCAGGAGAAGTGTGGGACAACACTCTTTTCAATAGCACATCTGGGGGTTAATTCTGGTGACGAAATTCACATCCTCGTGCTCAGTCCAGTGCTCTATTCTTTTTTAGAAAATCCCTCCTAAAGGGTGCCTGGCTGGCTCATTGGGTAGCGTATATGACTCTTGATCTCGGGGTTGTGAATTCAAGCCCCATGTGTGGCATAGAGTTTACTCAAAATAAGAAATCCCTCCTGTCAAGCTGTCTGTACTTGGCTTTGTGTAGTTCAACATTTCTATCAGTTTTTTTTTTTTTTGTATGAGGAATGGATATTTCATTTAATAAAACCTAGAGATGACAGAAAGCTGGGAGGAATAGCTAATACCACAGATAATAGAATCAAGATTTAAAATAATCTTGACAAGCTCCAACATTGATTGGAAACCACAAGATGAATTCCACAAGGATATATGCAAAGTTTTGTATTTGGATTAAAAAAAAACAAAAACAGGGGCATCTGGGTGGCTCAGTCAGTTAAGCTGTTAAGCATCTGCCTTCGGCTCAGGTCATGATGCCAGAGTCCTGGGATGGAGCCCCATGTCAGGCTCCCTGCTCAATGGGGAGTCTGCCTTTCCCCCCCTCCACCCCTCCCACTGCTCATGCTCTCTCTCTCTCATAAATAAGTAAAATCTTAAAAAAAACCAACAATGGCATAAGTATACAAGCCTACCTTTCTATTAGCAGACTGGACAAATATTTGGGAGTTTTAGTCAATACTTAAAGGAAGTTACAGACATCAGCGAGGGACCCTCTGCCTGCCACAATCTAAAGACTTTATTACAGAGTCAACAACACCTACTGGATGGGATTAGATACGTGCAAAAGTACTTTCAAGAGGAGACACTGAGAAAGCAAAGGGAATTTGGTTGTGGCATAGCCGATGACATGATATCTAGAAAGAGAAGTGTGTGTGACAAGGGGAATTGGTGGGTCAGCATGAAACATAGGAAATGAAGACCCAGTGCAGACTGACTGGTCTGGTTTCAGAGGATAAGAGGATAAGAGCCTTTCACTATGGTGTAGTCAGTAGGTAGGTACACAGGCCCTGGGGTCAGCAAGCTGCCTGTGCTTATGCGAAGTACCAACTATGGCGGTTTGGGCAAGTTACTAATGCTTTGGCAATTCTTCTTTGTAGAATGGGGAGGACCATGATCCCCACTTAAGGACTAGTGGGTATTAAATGAGATAGTGTGGGATAAATAACATATGTTAGTCATTATTATCATTATCTTTATTGTAGATCAATACACTGGCTTTTTTAGTTTCTACACTAGTCTTTGGTGAGATTCTGCAGATGATTCTTTCCACAAAAGTCTGCCTCATTTTGGTGAATTGAGGAAAGAGAAATCAAATTCCTGAATGGTTGACCCCAGAGCTACAGTCATAGTTATTTTTATAATTTTAAAATAATATTCATGGGGCACCTGGGTGGCTCAGTCAGTTAAGTGTCTGCTTCAGCTCAGGTCATGATCCCAGGGTCCTAGGATGGATTTGCACTGGGCTTCCTGCTCAGCAGGGAGTCTGCTTCTCCCTCTGCCCTTCCTCCCCATGTGCTCGCTCTCTCTCAAATAAATAAATAAATAAATAAATAAATAAATAAATAAAATCTTAAAAAAATAATGTTCATGTCATGTAACTATGGTGAACAGACTATAGTGGAATATTTCATTAATTTATAAAAATCCATCCTCTAAAAATGGCACGAACAAAGTGAAGTTCAGTCCAGGTCGCCATGGTCTAAGAATGGCTAAAAAGCTAGAATGCTGAAGGGAGCCATGCAGTTGTCTTTAATCCTTGAAGGACTGCAGGCTGGAAGGAAGGCCTCCATATTGGATGGAGCTGCTTCAGGGTGCAGGGAGCTTCTGTGTCCTTGAATGCACATGTTGCAAGCTCCAGACAGGATGGCCAGGGCAGAACAGCTCTTGGCTCTGTATTTCTGTAAGTTTGGGCATAAGTAAAGAACTTTACCAGCCATTATAGCTCTAGAGTCCTCATGAGAACTCTGGGAAAGGAATGGGATCTAGAACTTGGTCTGTGGCTCCTAAATCCAGTATTTTTTTTTTTAAAGATTTCATTTATTTATTTGATAGAGAGAGAGAGGTAGTACAAGCAGGGGGAGGAGCAGCAGAGGGAAAAGCAGGCTTCCCACTGAGCGGAGAGCCAGACATGGGGCTCTATCCTAGGACCCTGAGATCATGACCTGAGCCAAAGGCAGACGCTTCACCAACTAAGCCACACAGGTGTCCCTAAATCCAGTATTTTTAAAAAGTGTATTCTGAAGTCACATGCATCAGAAGTACCCACCGGAGGTGTTTATGACAACGTCAGATACCTGACCCACATTTGTAGAGATTCTGATTCAGTAAATGTGCTGTGGGGCCCAGGAAACTGCATTGGCCCAGTCCAAAGTGCTTTTTTCTACTAAACTCTCTACTCTAATTCCAATTTTAAGACTTTATTCCTTTGATGGATGTTTATTCCAACTATGTACTAGACCTGTTTCAGAGGCTGGTGGATATACTAGTGAAGAAGACTATCTACGTCCCTTCTGACTGAGCTTATCTCTAGTAAGAGAACACATTTGTTAAACAGACAAGCCAGTAAAAGTCAAGAACCATGTCAGACAGTCAGAAGGGCTACATCAACAACTGAATAGGGTGGTGTTGCCGAGAATGATCAGTGGCTCCTCTGGTTTGGGGTGACCCTTCTAGAAGGTGATGTTAAGCGGAGAGCTGTACGATAAGACCTTCTGCAGAAAGTCAGTGGCAGCATGTTCCAGCCAAGGGGCTGCCTAGGTCCCAGGCCCTAAGAGGAGAAAGTGCCTACTGTGGTTGAGGGATAGAAACAAGCGTGTGGTGGCCGGAGCTTCCTAGCGAGGGGAAAGTCAGCTCTGCCAGGTTGACGGTTCCCAGATCTCACATAGCTTTCATTTTGTGTTAAGTAGGATGGAAACCACTTGAGAGTTTAAGCCAGGGAGGAAATAGTCTGATTTACATTTTAAAAATGTCCCTCCTGCTGTTGTACAGATTCTGTAGGGGTGTGACCTATGGCTCTTGAATACAACATCATGACCCGGGAGAGAACTTGTTCTTTATGGGTTTCTCTATTAACACCCAAACAGCACTTTATAGTTTATGAAGCATCTTTATATATCTCTTTCTTTTGATCTCCTGAAAAACCTTATGAGACTCATCTCCCTATAATCATCATGTTGCTGATGGAGAAACTGAGGCATGTAAAGGATGAGATTCTTCTTAGACTGCATGTCTTCTAAGGCAGACATTCAAAAAGGGGAGATTTTACATAAAGATCTGGATTTTTTTGCTTTTAAAAAATGAAGATGGGTCCCCACCTCACGGAGATGGTGAGCTGCTGAGGGGTGGTCCCGTTGGATGACAGCTACCCTCTCCCTTCCTGTGAAGCCAGATTCCCTTCAGTCCTTTCCTTCTCTGCTGACCCAGGTTGTATCTGAATTCTGGACTCATGCTCTCCTGTGACCTCAAGCCTGCTCTTTTGGCAGCTCTTTAAAAGCCATTTTCCTCTTCCCTTGTCAAATCTATTTGCAGAAAGGAGGGGGCACTGGTGTAGCCTAGTTGGGACCTTGAGCTTATTCTCATGGGGGTTTAGCCCAGTACGACCTATACAACATAGAACTTGTTTGGTGTGTGTGCTCTAGTTTGGAAATTCACATCCTTATCCACTCTGTAATATGGCTACTTGAGATCCTGATAATAGAGAGAAAAATACATGTTTCTTCTATGCTTCCACATTACTTTATACTCTAGATGGCTGGGAAGCCCCTAAAATTATATATAAAATTTCGTGTTTATATGTATTTTTCTAGAGAGAGGACTTACAGCTTTATTCAAACTTTCAAAGACATCCTCATCTAAAAAATGGGTTTATTAGAGCGCCTGGGTGGCTCAGTTGGTTAAGCAACTGACTTTTGATTTTGGTTCAGGTCGTGATCTCAGGGGGTTGTGGGATCAAGTCCAGCTTGGGGCTCCCTGTTCAGCAGGGAGCTGGCTTCTCTCCCCTTCCCTCTGCTCCTCCCCCTGCTGTCTCTCTCTCTAATAATTAACACCGAGCTTGTAGAGCATTGGTTAAATGAGGTGGTATACATGAAATGCCTAGCTTAGTGTCTGGACACAAGAGGCATTCACTAAATGGTAGGAATTACTATTGTCATTGCTGATGTTGGATCATTGTTGTTCCCATTACATCTAAATGCCTGCTGTGGACTGAATTGTGTCCATATGCTGAAGCTTTGACCCCTCTTAGCCCCTATGTGAGGACTGTGTTTGGAGATATGGCTTTTAGGAGGTTGTTAAGGTTAAACAAGGTCGTAAGGGTGGAGTCCTCTCTTGATAGGCCTGATGGTCTTATAAGAAGAGGAGGAAATAGCAATCTCTGTCTTCATGCACAGGCATAGAGGAAAGGCCGTGGGAGCACTCAGAGAGAAAGTGGTCATCTACAAGGCAGAAAGGGAGCTCTTACCAGAGCCCAGCCATATTGCACCCTGATCTCAGACTTCTTAGTTCCAGAACTGTGAGAAAGTAAGTTTCTGTTGTCTAAGCCACCTGGTCTATGGCATTTTGTTATGACAGCCTGACTTAAGACAATGCCCAACCCCCTTCTTTCCTGAGCCAGTCCTTTCTAGAACAGGGACGACCCGGAATCCTATATTCCATCCCTGGGGGTGAGGTTGGTTTGGAATTAGTCTTGCTGCTGTATGGTCTAGATTCATTGTGTCTCAAGTGTCCTGCTTGTTCACCAAGATGTATCCTTTTTAAAAAATGACTGGTAGGCTGACCTGCACATTCATCGGAACTTCTGGCTGGGTTTTCTCATTGAGTGCTCCATTACCCCTGTTGATGGGAGCATTATCCTTATCAACAGCCTTATAAGGAAGCAATGTGATTTAATGATTAAAGATGTAGATTCTAGAGTCACTCTGCCTGGTTCAGAACCCCAGTCAGCCACTCACTATCTGTGTGACCTTGGGCAAGTTACTTAACCCCTCTGTGCTTTAGTATCCTCATTTGTAAAATGATGTTAATAATAGTGCCTATGTGAAAGGGCCACTGTCAGGATTAAATGATTTAATACATGGAAAGTGCTTGTAACAGTGCTTGGCAAATATTAAACCCTGTAAATGCGAGCTGTTATTATAATTACTCTTCTTGGGCTCTCACCCAAGTGTGGTTGGCCCCTTCCCTTGATGGTCTCAGACTTGTTTCCTATTAGAGCAGTACTTGCTGGAATCCTACTCCAGCTGGATGTATCGGGTGCTTGACACTGACTATTACCTTGCCTAGAACCTCTAGCCACTGTAACCCACTCACTAGATCTGAACCCTTTGCGTACTGACTTCAGTGTTGAATTACTCTTCCTTATAATGTAATGCCTGACCTAACTCAGATCATAGGATGAAGATGTGAAATGAGTGTTGGTAACTTGAGGACTTTCTCTGTTCCTAAATAATCATAATTAAAAAGGGGGGGAGTATTTATTGTATCTCTACATAGGGGCTCTTCTGCCAAGAGGACTTATGTATCATCCTGATTGGGGGGTGAGGGAAGGAACAATTCAGTGGTTCTCAAGTGTGATGGTTAAGGATCAAAATTACTTGAGGAACTTATTACTCACATGGATCCCTAGGTTCTACAAACGGGGGGCTCTTATTTTAGTAGGTCTGGGGTAGGGTCGGGACAATTGTATTTTTTAAAAAGATTTATTTATTTATTTATTTATTTATTTATTTGAGAGAGAGAAAGGTAGCATGTACAAGGGAGAGGAAGAGGGAGAAGCAGATTCATCACTAAGCAGGGAGCCTGGATGTGGGGCTCTATCCCAGGACCCTGGGATCATGACCTGAGCCAAAGGCAGATGCTTAACCAACTGAGCCATCCAGGGGCCCAGGAAAATTGTATTTTTAATAAGCACCTCGGGTAATTCTAATGCAGCTGTTCAGCTGACTTGTATTTGAGAATTACTTGGCCAGATGTTTTTTCAAGGTCTCTTTGAGCCTTTGGCATGTGAGATTCCAGAATGAATATAAGGACTGGGGAAGATAAGGCAATAACTTAGAACCAGGTCCTACTTCCTTAAAGCATTTCCCAGGTCAATATCTGGCTGGTGAGACCACAACCAGGCATGCTTATATTAGGTTTTGTCTAGATTTTAATCTAAACAAACTAGTTTATAGCAACTGGAGCATTTAGAGTGATCATGTCAGAAAATGGAATCTTATAGTAAGTTCTCATAGCTCAATTTACAAATAGCCATTCTCCAAAGGCTTTTAGCCATGCATTTTGGGAAGAGTTTCTGGAATGGCGGTCCCATTTAATTTACTATAAATTACCATCTGGGCAAAATGGATAGCTGACGGTTATGGCAACATTTATTTGCAAGAATATCTGTGGTGGCTAAGATCTTCTATATACTAACTAGAATTTCAGAGTAGTTGGAATAAGAAGCATCCTTTTAGGGAAGACTTAAATCTTAGAAACGACTGCCTAGGAGATAAAATGCCATCCTCATGTATTCTGTGAAGACAGTTTGGGATTTGTTGAGAAAGCTAGCTGGTGTCGAGGAGGTTGCAGGCACTGCACATGAAAAGCCATCTCTCCTTTGACGAGCGTTTAATTTGGCCTTGTAAAGTGTATGAAGTGCAAGCATTTAATTTGTTTGACAGAAGCAAGCCCAAAGCACCTCCTGTAATTCTGTGCCATAGGGTTTCACGAGTCTTACCACATGGTAGGCATAGTCTGGGAGTCTGTATTAAATAAGCTTCAAATCAAAACACTGGTATGACAAAGGTCTGTTTTAATTAAAAGACACAAACCTCTCTCTTTGGAGCCAGGCGGAGGGACATAAAAGAGCATACCATCCACCATCCTGTCAGATGGAACACTTCGCTCTTTCCCATAAGAGGACAAAGATGCTTTGGGGCAGGCAGGTAGGAATCTGTCAGTGGGTCCTGCAGTGTCTGGTGTTGCTGGCCACCTGTAACATTCTCTTTCCTCCAGCAATGCTGGCTATCTGCCACAATATCAATTATCTCTAGCTGAGACAGTAATGATCTAGGATACCACTTTTTAAATATTACATCTTAACACACCAGAATTAGTAAACTCTACAAAATTCACACACTTTGACATCGCCGTGCATTAATATCCAGCTGCTCGTAAATCAGCCATAGTCATCAAGTTTTTCTGCATCAAGGCGTGAAGTAACCATATTTTAACAATATATGAAATATTCCCTTCATCTGAGTATTCTGCTGTTCCCTGTCCTCTGCTGAAGCTTGGCTATTTTTCCTACGAGGAAAGAGTAGTTCTGTATTCTTAGAGAAGTGTAGGAGACAGTAAAGTCGGCAAGTTCTAATGTGAAATGCATGTATGGTTTCTTTTTGGGGATTGTATACTCTGAATTTCCATTTCCTCATGACATAGACCAATCTTCCCTTTCCACCTCCTCTTCTGCCACTTTCTCCCTTTTTCTGTTCTCTAAGTTCCAGACAGCCTTCTTGAGTTTCTTCAAAATGTGATATATTCTCCTACCCCAGGACCTTTGAAAGAGGGATCTCTCTACTGAGAAATTTGCCCCTCCCTCTTATCACTGGTCCCTATACCCCTGGGCCTCTTCCCCTAGTTCCTTCCTTCTTTCTTTCCTTCCTTCCTTCCTTCCTTCCTTCCTTCCTTCCTTCCTTCCTTCCTTCCACAAGTATTTACTGAGTGTCTATAAGGCCAAACGTTTGAGTTAGTGAAACTAATTAAAGAACCCTCATAGACCTTACATTCTAGTTTACAGTGGGGTTACTCAGACCAAAACAGACATAATAAATGAGTAAATTGTATGTTAGAAGATGATAATTGGGGGCTCCTGGGTGGCATAGCGGTTAAGCGTCTGCCTTTGGCTCAGGGCGTGATCCCGGCGTTATGGGATCGAGCCCCATGTCAGGCTCCTCCGCTGTGAGCCTGCTTCTTCCTCTCCCACTTCCCCTGCTGTGTTCCCTCTCTCGCTGGCTGTGTCTATCTCTGTCAAATAAATAAATAAAAAATCTTTACANCCCGGCGTTATGGGATTGAGCCCCACGTCAGGCTCCTCCGCTGTGAGCCTGCTTCTTCCTCTCCCACTCCCCTGCTGTGTTCCCTCTCTCGCTGTCTGTGTCTATCTCTGTCAAATAAATAAATAAAAAATCTTTACAAAAAAAAAAAGAAAGAAGATGATAATTGATATAGAAGAATAGAAAGGAGTAAGGTGTATGGAAGGTGTTTGCAATTTTAAATAGGGTGGAAGAGAACTCCTTACTGATACGGCAAAATTTAAGTTAATCCTCAATTATTCTTAGAATTTAGCTCGAACTAACTTCCTTAGGAATGTCTTCCAGACCAGATCAGTCAGTGAGATTTTGAATGTGTAACTAATTCATCCTCTGTTATGTGCTCTCATAATTCCCGATAGCTTTTAGCACCATTTGTGATGACATACTCACGTGATTATTTACTAAAGAACGTCCTGTCCACTATATCGTAAGCTCCATGAAGGCAAGGATGAGATCCTTTTTGATTACTTCTCTATGTTGAAAGGTAGCTTAGCTCAAGACAAGTGCTCAATACAGATCTGTTAAAATGAATGAAAGATTCTGTGCCGTATGGATAAAAATGCACATTCAGACTACGTTACAAGAATCAACTGAGATAATGAATAATGAATGAATGATATGAACAATAATGAATAAGTCCTTTTTTATAAATTGCAAAGTTCTGAAAACATGCAGGCATCATTATTTCTGTGGATGAAAGACCCTCTTGTTTCAGCATGGTTCTGTGTTCATTGATATTGTATGACCTGGAATCCCCGTTACAGAGGCAGTGTGGGTGAGTGGATGGGAGCATGGGAGCTGAAACCAGACTGCCTGCGTTGATTCTTAGCTCTGCTGCTTACTTTGTGACCTCATTGTCCCTCTACTTCCTCATCAATAAAATGGGGTGACAGTGGTACCAACCTTATAGGGATGTTGCAGGGTTAAAAGAATTAATATCTCTAATGTGCTTAGAAGAAGGCTTGGCATATGATAAATACTCAGTAAACATTATCATGATTATGGTTGTTATTCTTATCTGCTTTCAACTGCAATTCAGGGATTTATCTATTGATTGAAATTTTTCTTGGTTTCTTCTGAGAGATAAACTAGTAATTCCTAGTTCAGCGATGTTTTCTTGAACATAAGTCAAAGAGTAAAGATGACTCTCAGACTCCATCCTGTAGGTTTTAGCATCTGTTCTGGCTCACCAATGACTTGTTTTATCTTCATGGTCCTTTTCCAATTGTCTTGGCAGATGGAAGTGAAACTAGAGCCATTGATGGCGGAGAAAACTGAGTCCAAACCTGATTCTGTCGCTTACTGGTAGAGAGACCATTGGCAAGATATTAAACGCTTTAAGGTTCACACCCTCATCCATAAAATGGGACTCATGATTGCTCCCTTGTGGGGTTGATTTGAGGACCGAGTGAGATAATGTCCATGAAAGGTCAGCTCAGGAAGCAGTCATACAAGTGTCAGTCTGTCTCCTCTGCCCTTTGCTCAGAAACAAATGTACATTTTAGGTTCTTTGTTTGTTTGTTGTTTAAGTAAGCTCTACACCCACCGTGGGGGTTGAACTTACGACTTGAGATCAAGAGTCACGTGCTCTACTGGCTGAGCCAGCCAGGCACCCCACAAATGTACATTTTAGAAGGAACCTTCTGGAGACACAATGACACTGTGGTTGTGATGAAGGCTCTGACAAGAGTTCTAAATCAGGAAGCCAGAGTCAACAAATGTGGAACTCACTACCCGTGAGTGTAAAATGATTCACATACTGGCAGAGATCATCAGTGCAGTAAGCACAGTGTTTGTGTGTTATCCTATAACAAGGAGGAAATAGTTATTTAAAAAACATTATTTTTTTTAAAGATTTTATTTTATTTATTTGACAGAGAGAGAGACAGCCAGCAAGAGAGGGAACACAAGCAGGGGGAGTGGGAGAAGAAGAAGCAGGCTCATAGCGGAGGAGCCTGATGTGGGGCTCGATCCCATAACACCGGGATCACGCCCTGAGCCGAAGGCAGACGCTTAGCGACTGCGCCACCCAGGCGCCCCTAAAAAACATTATTTTTTAAATGTCAAAATGTATCAATTTATGTAGAACTAACCAGCTAACTAGAAATGCCATACCAAATGTATTTTGTGGATTGTGGAAAATTTTACAAAACTACTTATTATTGATTAGCAAATATTAGGAATATTTATGATGTAATAGTCATAGGAACAAAGGAGACTCTTCTGAATGTTCAAAGTTATTGCTTGATGATTGTAATCATATATTACTCCAGGTTGTGTGTGTGTGCGTGTGTGTGTGTGTATGTGGCTGTGTGGTTGTGACAAAAATGAAAATAAGTCCAGAATATTCCCTTCACATGTGCAAAGATTTTAGATTTTCCTTTTTCTCTTCTGGGTGTTTTTGATAACCTTAACTGATGATTTTCACCGATTGTTCAGTTGCAAAATACGATTTTCAATAGGATGGCAGTTAAACTCTTCACATTATGTTCCACTTCAAAAGATCTCGTTTAGCTTCCAAATCTTCTTCCCCAGGTTTGGGATTTTTGATCAACAAATGTTTATTGAGGCACCACTATGTATGTGGCAGCCTCCCAGAATGGCTTTTCCAATGCCCTTGGTGTTCCAGATGTTGGATAAATTGGAAATCTATGAATCTGAAGTTAAAGCAGAATTAAAATTATGTGTGAACATGCACTGAACGCTTAGAAGGCAACATGCTGTTCACCACTGGCAGCAGCAGAATTGGGGGATTTATTTCTACTTATTGGCTTAAAATGTGAAATCTAGATGTGAGGAGACCTAGCATACCTGTCCTTAGGGAATCGTCATGCCAAAGCTACTCATTCTAATTCATTGGACATTCTTGCTTGCTTGGTGAATGCTCAAGCCATTCACTACCGTTCCAGTCCATGCCTTTGATAGGACTTCATGGTCTGTAAAATAAAATTTGGCATTCAAGGCTCTTCACAGTATGGATTCTGCTTACCTTTCCGGCCCTATTTCCTTTTGCTCCTCTGCTAGCTCAGTGGTGCAGCTGAAACCAACTTTTTGCTCTTCTTCATTCACTGAGTACCTAGTCTTGGCCAAGCACTGCTTTATTAATTTAAAGGAATATTTTATCTTCTCGATTTTTCTGAGTGTTAGTTATTGTTAACCCTACTACAGATGAAGATACTGAGGCTCAGAGACATCATATGATTTGTTCAAATTCATGGACAATCATGTGGACGAGCTGTTGTTTGCTCCCAGGTCTCTAATTTCAAAGCCACGGGGTGGGGGGGGGGAGAGCTCTTTCCATCACACTATAATTCCCTCCTTCTCAAAATGCCTAACACTGGCTCATTCTGCACCCTTCTATGTGGTGGTAGGATAATGGTCCCCCAACGATGTCCATGTCACAATCCCTGCAACCTATATATATGTTGCCTTGCATGGCAAAGGGGAATTCGGGTTATAAGTCAGCTGATTTGAAGATAGGGAGATGATTCTGGATTAACCAGGTGGATCCAGTGTAATTGTGAAGGTCCTTAAAAGTGGAAGGGGTGGGGGGTGCTGAAGAGAAGACTCAGAGAAAGAGATCTGAGGATGGGAAAACTGTCAGAGACAAGCAGTGTTGCTGACTTGGAAGATGGAGAGAGGGACCAGGAACCACGGGCTGGGGGTAGCGTCGAGACACAGGAAACACAAGGACATGAATTCTCATCCAGAGCCTCTCTTTTAGGGAACACAGCTCTGCAAACACTTTGATTTTTAGCACGGGGAGACCCAGATTGGACTTCTAACCTAGAGAACCGTAGGATAATACATTTATGTTATTTTAACCCACCCAAGTTTTGGTAATCTGCTATAGCAGCAGTAGGGAACAAATCCACTCCCAGTAGTAGTCCTTTTCTGCGTACCTCAGCTGCTGTAAGTCATGCCCAAGGCTGAAAGCCACCGTCCCCCACAGTCCTCCTCACTACCAAAGCCTGCTCTTGGGGAAGATATGAAGCTGACCTTGATGAATTGTACTGTCCCAGACAGAACTGATGGAAACCGTCTAAACCAAGCTCCTCATCTCAAAGAGGTGGAATGACTTGTCCAAGTTCACACAAGTAGCAGTGTTAGGGCATGAGCTCAAATCTACAACTCCTAACTTCCACTTCTAATAGCTTACAAGGGAAACTTTATTTAAAAGCATCAGCATTTTTCTAGGGATCAGTGCTTTGAGATTCAGTTATTAATCATCTGTGTCGGAATTTTCAGATCTAGGAAACAGATCGGATCCTTGCAAATCACACTAAATAAGTCTGTGAAAAAAACCTGTGACTATTGGAATTAACCTACCTATCACCATCCTGTTCACTCATTCATTCAACCAATAGTCTATATTTGCCAGGTACTGAGCTAAGCCCTGAGAATTGAAAATGAGTAAAACCCAGTCTGCACCCATCAGGAACTCATGGTTTAGTGGGACTTGAGGAAGGTCAGGGGTGGGGAGAACAGATGAATAGAAACTACAATGTCTTGTGATGAGTGATATGATAAAGTGAAGAAGCAGAGACACTAGGCAGCCTAAAAAAAGGTACTTCAGTCAAGTTTGAGGCTCGTAGAGAAGGCAGTGCCTTGGCCTTGGCTGGGTTTCGAAGCAGGTGTAGGAATTAACTTACAGAGAAGCAGAGAGCATTTCATCTTGGAGGGACAGTAGGACTGGCCTGGTCAGGTTAGAATAATAAACCATAGAGGTTTCCTATTCTCTACCAAAGTCCCAAAGTCAGCTCAAAGAGTCATTTGATAATCCATTTGATTCCAGAATGGTTCAGCTTCACTTGTGAATGAAGGCCCAGTCTTGGATGTTCAGTGTGTCACATGGAGGAGTGGCAGGAACTACTAGACAGGGCCATGGATTTTGACTCTACTCCTTCTCACTGTGTCAACACAGGATGTCCCTTTGTGCCTTAGTTTTCTTGTCTCTGAAATGGGGAAGCAAATTCCTTCTTTGCATCGTTGATGTGAAGAATAGAGGCGATACATGTGACAGCACTTGCTATGGAGTATTATGTAAATGGCAACTGTCATTGTCAGGCTTAAGGATAGGGCTCAGATACTCTCCCCTCTGTCTTTGTCCAATTTTTTGGTAAACATTCTGTTGCTCCACACTTCTTTCCAGTCTGTAGGTAATTCGGAGTCCAGGGGGTTGTCACTGCTGGTCCATAGGAGGTTGGGGGAGGAGGTGCGAGAGTGGTCTGGCTTCAGCTTAAGTATGAGGCCTACCTACCATCTGTAGCCATTTCCCTTATGGCTGCTAGGGTCCTCGTTCTGAAGTGAAAGGCTGGCTGTGCCTATTACACTCAGAAGGCCTTTCAGCCTCCTGGTGACCAGCTCCCTCTCTAGCGTGACCTAGTCCTTCTCTACCTCGGTCACACAGTTCTTTAGCTACTCTTTACTTGCTCTGGTGGATGGATCTGCTGTGCTGGTTGTGTTGCCTGGAATGCCCTTAGCCCACCTTATTTGTCTGACACATTCCTATCGCCTTTAAAACTCAGCTCACACATCATTCTGAGAAACCTTCCGTGACTTCCCCTCCATGAATCAGCTCTGTCCTCCTCTGGGTTATCATGGCGTCTTGTACAAATCTCTTAATTCGTTGTGCCCATTACACTAAATTAACTATTCATCTACCGCCCCCATCAGACCGGTTACTCCTAGACAACAGTTGTGTGTATTTTTCATCTCTTTATTTCTAGCACATAATAGGGACTCAACAAATGTTTGTCGAATGACTGATGGACTAGATGAATGAAAGGCAGAAAGGTTTTCAGAATTTTCCAGAAGCTAACTTTTATAAACAGATGGATTGGGAGTCCTATAAGTAATTACACTATCACATTCTGTAACGGATTGGTGCTAGCTAGGGAATGACAGTATGTCCAAAAGGTAATTAATTAAACCATGCTTTGGCAAGTTCCCTTTCAGAAATGAGAGCAGTCTTTCAAGTGACTAAAAACATAGGCTTTAGTAAAAGTGTAGGAAAATATATGCAATTAGACTCAATCAATAATGTTGTTCCTGACTAATGTCTACATTTAAGGGAGTTTAATTAAATTATGAAAAAGGCCTTTCTGATTTAACTGTCAGTCTGGTTTATCACGTATGTACACAAGGTGTTCATAGGGTTTTCTTTCAAGATTTCCAGACTCTCAACCAACACAAAGATGCAGAGACGTAGCAACATACTGCTTAAGATGGGAGAGGCTGATAGGTGAGTTCGAGAAAGCAGGAAAGCCAAAACAAGTTACTTAGGTAGGCCAACAGAAATAGAATTCTACAGAATGCTTTTTCTGTCCTCATTCATTCATTCATTCATTCATTTGGAAAATATTAATTCAGCACACACCATATGCCAGGGACTGTGCTAGGTGCTGGCAGTTCACTGGAGTGGGAAAGACAGACCTCAAATGTAAATATATATACAATTATACATTATGTGTATTATGTTATGTCCCCCCCACGCCCAAGATCAGAATGCCCTATCTTTTTTTATTTTGTTTATATAAAGTCACCATCATTGCAATAAGCAAGAAGTAAGGAATAATATAAAAAATGTGTTGAGTCTACTATGTGTTGGACAGTGTGCATACTGGGGGCACAGAAGTACCTTCAAAGAGCTTCTAGTTTTTTTTTTTTTTTAAGATTTTTATTTATTTATGTGACACAGAGAGAGAAGGAGAGAGAGCACAAGCAGGGGGAGCTGCAGGCAGAGGGAGAAGCAAACTCCCTGCTGAGCAAGGAGCCCGATGCAGGACTCAATCCCAGGACCCTGGGATCATGACCTGAGCCAAAGGCGGATGCTTAACCAACTGAGACACCCAGGCGCCCCAGAGCTTCTAGCTTTAGTGGGAGAAACAAACAGAGGAACAATAAAACTAATAATGCAGTATGAAAAGTGTAGCGATAGAGGTAAGCATGGAGCTGCTGCCAGAAGAATGGGGAGCAGTGGAGCTTCCTCCCTCCCTTTCCACAGGCTACAAGGCTCGACAGGAGACTGGTGGAAATCAAATAATATCATCAACAAGTCCACCTAAGCAGAGACAGCTTTGAATGGAATCTGCCTCTCTGTCTACCTTCTGTCCTGCCCACGCAGAGGAAGGGTGAGCCCTGCAGCTCCTGGGCGGGTGAGAGCAGTTTCTACAACTGCTGCAGCAAGGTGCTCCTGGACAGGACAGAGGAGCTGCCCAGAGCCCATGGTCTTGAAAGCTGCTCCGGGGCGGGGGGTGGTTTAAACTCTGTGAGAGCGTTTAGAGCCCACCTGCATCGACTCCGTCACACATGGTCAGTCCCAGGTGTCCCGGGCAGAAGGGACTGATGTCCAAGGCAGCAGGTGAACCAGTACCAGCCAAGCGACACTCAGCTTAAACTTCACATATGAAATATATTTAATGTCACCGATTTTATTTAAAACGTTTTCAATCCTTCTGAAGTAAAGGGCTCCTTAAATAAAACAAGCTCTGAAATTCTAATATCATTTTGCTTTGGGGCTGTAATCAATAGCCAGAGTTTGCAACTAGCAGTCACAGGATGGATTTAGATTGCAGACACATTTGCTGTCCAAGCACATTTTAAAATTTTAGAATAAAAATGCCTTTGTAGGTGGGGCCGACTTTCTCTGTTCTCGATAGTTGCAAACGCTCCCTGATGGCTGCTCCTGTCCTCTATGTGTTCCCTTCCTGGTCCCAGAGGGTGGCTGAGGTTGCGACCTCTCAGCTAGGCTGACCCCTTCATTTTGCAGACAAGGAAACTAAGGCTTGGAGGAAAAAGTGACTCGAATACATCAGAGGTAGGACTAGAACCCCGGGTCCCTACCTCACTAGGCTCTTCCGATGACAGGGGCTGCCTCTCAGAGAAGCATTTTGGGAATAGAGTGTGCCCAGGCTGTAGGAAGCTGCCATACTGAGCTGCCCTTTGCAAGGGAAAAAAATCCTTGTTAGTACCACCCATAAATGCAGGCAGTGGGTTTTAGGGGGAAGGCCTGCGGAGACTTCATGTCAAGGTCTCTGCAATCTACGCAACTGTTTGGCCTTGCACCCTGAGATAAGTGACAGGCTACTCTGCATGGGGTGGGTGCATACCTTGTCTCCCTTTAGGGTGCCCCTGCAGGTGAGAGATAGCGGGGTATCCATGGAATGAAACTCAGGGTAGGGTTTGGCTGGAACACATCACTATGAAAACCCTCTGAGCCAGGGTCACTTTAGAATGCCTATTTGCAAACTCAGATGTGGATGGGTGGGGAAGATTATGCATTAGGGCTTATCTCTCCCTCTCAGCTGGGTTTCTGTTATTCCCAGGCGTGGAGGGGGTTGGCAAAGGCCCTGACCTATTCACTTGGCAGGTTTGATCTGCATGTGTGCATCTTTACCACTCTCAAGGAGCACGCCTGAGGATGGTGGAGGGGTGGGAGAGGTGGGGTGAATTTGATCAGAAGCCAGATAGGAAAAAGAAATCAAATCCATGAATTCAAACACGCTTTTACAAAATATAGAATGATGCTCTAGCTTTAACTATTCAGGTAAACCAGGCCAACCAGTTTAGGAAGAATGTGCTTCTGGGAGGAAGGCTGATAAACAACATTTTCCCCAGTGCCAAAGCATGCCATCACCCTTGGGAATTTTAAATTCAACTGATACACAGTTCTCTCAATTGTTCCATTCACAGCCACCACCCATGGGTGGTGGTGGTGGGGGGGAATCCCTGGCTGGGCTTTATAAGGTTATGAGTCCCTAAAATTGGCTGCAAAAATCTAGAGATTTCCCACCTCCATGGGTACCCTGAAAAGTGACAGGGAATCAGCCCATCTGCTGTCACTTTTCTCTGAGAGTCCCAGGCAGACTGTCACCTACTTTGCAGAGACCTTGTAAGCCCCTGCTGGATCTTTCCCTTAGCCCTACCACCTGTATTCAGGGACATCTGGAGGGGATCCCCCGCGCTTTGTAAAAAGGTCTGGATCTGAGTTCGGCACTCTCACCCTTGGGCTGATGGATGGCTCCTGAGCAAGCCTCTCTTGTAAGAGCCTGGGCCGTGCAGTTTGGAGACCTGGATTCTACTCCAGCAACACCTAGCTTTCTCTACAGGGAGGTATCAGAGTGTTCCCCTTAGCAGATGAACACAGGGCCTTATAACTTCAAAAAAAGGTGAAGAACCCTTGTTCTAGACTATGCCATTCTGAAGGGAAGAAATGATGACTTATAAATACATTTTGTAGGACCTAGGCAGCATTTACCACATGGTTGGTGCATGGCAAAGAATTCTTAAATAAATTGAGAGTGCTGACTGTAGAGTGTACTATTACTACATGTGATAATGGGAAAAATAAGGTGTATGCTTCACCCACCAAAAGCTTAAAATTTAATGGGGGGGAGAGATGCAAATGAGGCTTTCCATACACTGAAGAGAAGGGAAGATCACCCTCTGTTGAATGGAAGAGCCTGAGCAAAGGTATGGGGACAGACAACTTCTCCTGACGCTTCCCCACTGCAAGGACATCTCTTTGACTTACTTGGAAAGAAACAGCACAAATCTTGCTGTTGAGTTTCCCATTTCCCAGCAGAACTCTGCTGGGTCAGGTCATAGGTGGCATGTCTCATAGACCTAGACTCGGGCCCATTTGCTCGGCCACCTGACCTACTCCTGGTGATCAAGTTCACTTTGAGAAAAAGTTTTTCAGATGTCTTTTAGAGCTCAGTTTTGAAAGATGGTCCACCTGGTGCCTGCTCCTTGGCACTGGATGGAGGCCAGAGGATGACAGCAGCATGAACTCGCTGTGGATAACAAGTCCTCTGTTATGACTGGGAGCGTTTGCAATGCTATAAATAACTCTATCAATATTGTGATAATGGCACTTTAAAGAGGTCTATTTTACAAGTGCTGAATGTAAGAGAGACCACAGCTGTGCTCATTAATTCTGAAGTATGCCTCCCTCCATGTACGACTTGCAGGTGTAACAATAGGCGCGTTGACTCAGTGGAAGTCTAGATAATGTTTAGATTAAGAAAAAGGTTAGAGTAACGTTGTTAGTTTTTCCATTGTGTTTGGCATAATGAAAACAAATTATACTAGCTTAATTGGAAGTGGGAAAAAAAGGGCAAAACATAACTTTGGTACAGATTTCAGATGTTCACAAATAGCTCCTCCCCCCCAAGAGCAAGTATCATAATTGACAGCAGTAGATCTTTTGATAATTAATTGCAGTAAATTATCACTTGGCACAAAGAAGGCATAATTGTAATTAATTTGCAACCTTCCCAGCGTAACACTGAATTAGAAATGGCACCACCGTCATATTTCCAGTGGAGGAAATCGAGGGTTAGAACAGTGTACCCTCTTCCTTTGATGTGTGTTCAGAGTTTTGAGGCAAGCCCTGGTTGTAATTTTTCTGGTGTGATTGTGACATCTCTGTGACTCTCTTGGGTTAGGGGTGTTTAATTTAGATTGTGACTGTTGGCTTTGGGCTATGATAGTTAGCAAGAGGGATCCCCTGCTGAATTCTGCCACGGCCTCCCATCACGTCAGCCTCCAGTTCCTCACTTAACCTCTGCATCTTCCTGTATCCATCCCATTCGCCAGGGTACTTGCTGAAAGACCTGATTCAGATAATAGGCATTGTTTCAGTGCAAAATATTACATTTGTAATTGAATGAATTAAGAAGGATTTGCCCTCCAAGTGTTTCCCTCTTTCTCCAGTGCCTCTTACTTTTGGGGGTGATGCAAGATCATTATTAGGAATCTTTGTCACGGTGCAATTTCATAGTGCTTGCCGCATATCAAGTTAAAATCTAATTGCTCAACAATTAATTAGAAACAGAAATGAAGAATAAAACTAGTTGCACTGGGTTCTGGGAGAACTGTTTCTATTTTATCAGAGTGCCTGGGAGAACAAATCATTAAGCTATAAAAGAGTGCATCTGGGTTAGAATTAGTCAAGTGGATTCATTCAGCCGATGGTTGCCCAGAGATTACGACCATGGTATGCCACACTGTTGACCAAAGGCTTCAAGGGGTCATGGAACTTTCCTTCTCTTGCTACGGATGTCCACTTGAGAGAATGAGAATCACACTTCTGACAATAAGGTCAAGAAATCACTCTGCCTAGTAGTTGGTCATAAAAAAAAGATAAAGATCATAGCCCTATTTCAAGCAGACCTATATAACAAAAATAAGCTTTGTTAAATTATTGTGGACACTCTTCAAAGTTCTTCTGAGCCCCATTGTTATAAATGCTGAAATAAGGTGAATTTATAGCCAGAGCCCTTCACCACCACTGCCCTGCCAATGAACTCAGGTTTGACCTATATGTAACACCTTCTCTGGGGGTTAACAAATCATTCAATCTTCATGCAACTTTACTTTCTCAAAAAGCAACGCTTTAAGTAACCCTGCTACCCTGCACCCTGCCAATAACTTCCTCCAGTTGGGTTGAATTAGTCATGATAGTTTTACTGTGTGAGCTAATATTCACAAGTGTCGGAGTTCAAACCACCCAACATATTTCATAGGAGACTTCAAATTGAACTCAAACCATAGCCCTAGCTGCCAAAGGTCCTAATGTTTATTTTACTGAACTCCCCATGTGAAGACTTAAAGCACATAACAAGGACATATAGACACCACCTACGAGTGCTGTGTTTTGTGCCTATGAACCTGGGATACTGGAATCTTTACTGGAGATAGAACTCCAAGTTCCAATCTAAAATTCCATGGAGCAAAGGGAGGGAGAAAACTTCTGACAGGCTCTTATTTGAAAGAGGAAGTAGACTTAATCTGTATATCCTCAGAGGAATAGAACCGAGGCTCATGAATGGATGCTTTGGAGTGGTAGGTTTTGGCTTAAGGAAGAATCATGTTAACATTTATGGTTGTCTGAGAGGCGAAAAAATGCTGATCGCAGGATCTCTACCTGGGGGTAGAGAGTGGAGATCAGTGGGTAGGGAGGGTGAAAGAGATTGAGGTATGGGGCTTGAGAGAGGAAGTTGAAGGCTTTAGATGACATGCTTTTAAAAGCCTCTTCTAATTTAGAAACTTTGTATGGGCGATTGATTTCATGACATACAAAAGCAAGTTAAAATGAAAGACAAGAACCGAAGCCCAGCAAAGCACTCTCTGCTATGGAAGGTGGGGTGGCGTGGGTGGCTCTCAGTGGCTGAAGCACTGGCCCGAGCCTGAGGGCCTTCTGAATTTGTGTCCAGTTCTTTGGGCAGAATCATTGATAAATGGATGGTTAAACTGAAGGTCTTTTATTTATTCTTTCAGTCACTTATTCATGCAACAAACATTTCTGTAGCATCCCTCTGTGCCAAGCCCTCGTGTCCTGCTGCTCTGGAATTACTCAGGTCACTCCTCAGGTTGGCCAGGGGACCTTCATATTTTGGCATTTTTATTTCTCATTCTGACTAGTGGCCAAATGAAGGAAAATACATTAACTATTGAGAAAAAAATGAAACGTAAACTTTCAGAATCCTATGTAAGGTTTAGCTTGGTCCTAAGAGCTTGGTCTGGCTCCCGCCTGCCTCCCTCACTAACCTCATCTCATAACTCTTACTGTTGTTTTTTTCCTCCAGCCATGCTGGCCTTCTTGCCTCTACTTTAAATACTCCATGCTTTTTCCTGTTGTAGGGTGTCTACTCATGCTGTTCCCTTGGCCTTCCTTGCACCCCTGTATCCTTTAGCTCTCAATGATAACTTCCTCAAGCAAGTCTTCCCTGCTCCATGAATTCAAAGCACCCCCTCCCACCACCACGGTGTCCTGAAGCCATCCTGTAGTCTTTCTTTTTTTTTTTTCCCTTCAAGATTTTATTTACTTATTTGAGACAGACAGAGAGCCTGAGCCGGTTGGGGGGAAGAAAAGGGGGAGGAGCAGAGGGAGAAGCAGACACCCCACTGAGCAAGGAACCTGACGTGGGGCTCAATCCCAGGACCCAGGGATCGTGACCTGAGCCGAAGGCAGACGCTTAACTGACTGAGCCACCCTGGCACCCCTAAAGTTGTTATTCATAGCATTTGCTAATAGTTTAAAAATATTTGACTTTCTTAAAAAATTAAAACTTGATTTCATTGTTTACAGAACTCTTGAAACATTAATTGAATCACATTTTGAAGTTCAGTGGTGTAAAAGATTGTACTAAAATCCATAACACCTCTAGAAAGATCTCAGATTTAAAAATAATAATAATGCAATAATAATAGTATCTTAAACGATGTACCTGTCACAGTTTACATATATTTTAACACAAACTTCTCTTCTGTTCCTCAAAACAGACAAATACAAAAGACATTTATTCCTCTCCCATTTCACAGGTGAGTTGTCAGAGGCCACATAGCTGGTGAGTGGCAGAAGGGGCCTGAGAAATCAGACCTCATGCCATACACAATGGCAATCTCCTCCTTCATTGTGTTTTTTTTTTAAATTTAATTTTGTTTATTATTATGATATGTTAGTCACCATACAGTACATCGTTAGCTTTTTTATTTTTTTTATTTTAATAATTTTTATTTTGTGATATTAGTCACCATACAGTACATCCCCAGTTTTTGATGCAATGTTCCATGATTCATTATTTGCGTATAACACCCAGTGCTCTATGCAATATGTGCCCTCCTTAATACCCATTTGTTTATTTATTTATTTAGAGAATGAGAGAGCACGTTCATGCAAGAGGGTGGGGAAAGGGCAAAGGGAAAGGGAGAAAGAATCCTAAGCATGCTCCAGCCCAGAAATGAGGGGCCATGTGGGGCCAATCCCTGAACCCTGAGATCATGACCTGACCTGAAATCAAGAGTCAGTTGCTTGCAGCACCTGGGGGGCTCAGTTGGGTAAGTGCCTGACTCTTGGTTTCAGCTTAGGTCATGATTTCATGGGTTGTGGGATTGAGCCCCGCAGCGTGCTCCGTGCTTAATATGGAGTCCGCTTGGGATTCTCTCTCTCCCTCTGCCCCTCGTCTCACATGTGCTCTCCCTCTTTCTCTCTCTATCTCTAAAAAAAAAAGAGTTGGATGTTAACTGACTGGGCCCCCCAGGCACCCTGGTGTGGGTTTTTTTTTTATACTAAAAGTAGGTTTTATTTTTATTTTTTTAATTTATTTTTTTATTATGTTACGTTAGTCACCATACAATACTTCATTAGTTTTTGACGTAGTGTTCCACAATTCATTATTTGTGTAAGACACCCAGAGATCATTGCAATACGTGCCCTCCTCAATACCCATCACTGGGCCGACCCATTTTCCCACCCCTTACGCTACGTGGAGCAATCTATAATTTCAATGCCATCCCTATCAAAATACCAATGGCATTCTTCAAAGAGCTGGAACAAACAAACCTAAAATTTGTATGGAACCAGAAAAGACCCCAAATTGCCAAGGAAATGTTGAAAAAGAAAAACAAAGCTGAGGGCATCATGTTTCCTGATTTCAAGCTATATTACAAAGCTGTGATCACCAAGACAGCATGGTACTGGCACAAAAACAGACACATAGACCAATGGAAGAGAATAGAGAACCCAGAAATGGGCCNCAAAGCTGAGGGCATCATGTTTCCTGATTTCAAGCTATATTACAAAGCTGTGATCACCAAGACAGCATGGTAGTGGCACAAAAACAGACACATAGACCAATGGAAGAGAATAGAGAACCCAGAAATGGGCGCTCAGCTCTGTGGTCAACTAATCTTCGACAAATCAGGAAAAAATATCCGGTGGAAAAAAGACAGTCTCTTCAATAAATGGTGCTGGGAAAATTGGACACCTATATACAGAAGAATGAAACTCGACCATTTTCTTACACTATACACAAAGATAAACTCTAAATGGATGAAAGACCTAAATGTGAGACAGGAATCCATCAAAATCCTAGAGGAGAACATAGGCAGCAACCTCTTCGACACTGGCCACAGCAACTTCTTTCATGACACATCTCCAAAGGCAAGGGAAACAAAAGCAAAAATGAACTTTTGGGACTTCATCAACATAAAAACGTTCTACACAGCCAAGGAAACCATCAACAAAACTAAGAGGCAGCGCCAGTGTGTTTTACCTTTGATTCAAGCACTTAGATGGGCACTGTTTTTTTTCCTTTCTCTTTCTTTCTTTTTTAAAAGATTTTATTTATTTATTTGACAGAGAGAGTGAGCACAAGCAGGGGGAGTGGCAGGCAGAGGGAGGGGGAGAAGCAGGCACACCACTGGGCAGCCCAACTTGGGGCTTGATCCCAGGACCCTGAGATCAATGACCTGAGCCACCCAGGTGCCCTTTTCTCTCTTCTTTCATCCACAGTTGCCCAGACTCCAGTCTTCTGGGGTGTAACCAGGCCAACTTGGGGCAGAGGAGAACTGGGATTAGCTCTGTGGCTGGTCTGTTTTGAAGTAAGCGTGTCCCCATCATCTGCTGGAACTGGAGGGCCATTCTGTTGTCCAGTGATGTTTTGAGCTGTGCTGTGTGGAGCTTCAGAGCTAGTACTGCTCTATTGCACAGCTCGGTGGGGGGGTACCTCCCACGTGGCCTTCTATATGAATGGTGCCCTGCAGCACTGTGTGTCTGCGGATGACGCAGGAACTGCCATGGTCACTTTCACTTTCTTCCAACCAACTCTGCTCTGATCTCTTTTGATACTGGAGCTTCTGAATCAGATTTTACTTGTAGAAAAGATTCTGCTCCTTAAAAAAGAAAGCACTTGAACCTCATTACTAAATAACACACCAGCTGAGGCTTAGGGAGCTGAATGACCTATTCATGGCCCTACAACCAGAGAGGACCAGAATCGAGGCTGGAATCCAAGCCTCTGGATTCAGGGCTACCCCTGTGGCCTTGTCCCAGGGCTGCCTGTCTAGAGATGTGGTAGACTGGGGAGATGTTGTTGCGGGGAATGAAACTGGGTTGCGTATTGGAAGAAACCTTGGGCAGTGGAGGGACAAAGGTTGTGATGCTCCCAGCTAGACCCACTCTGGGACCCCACCTGCCTTGGTTAGACATGCTCATTCCTTTGATCTTCCCTGAAAATATGCAGCTCCCCTACCCTCGTCCCAGCCACCCTCTAACCCCTTTCCACCTCTACCCTGATGTCTTCTCCTCAGGGAAGACTTTTCTGCCTCAACTTTGAGAACAATGAAGAGGAACACTAAGGTCCTTCCTCTGTTTCCCCAAATTGCTAGGGGAAACTCTCCCTTATCTCCGGATCGGATCTGACTCACACTCAGCAGTGGCCTGCATCTGTATGTAATTGCTGTTGTTCTTGATTATGAGTAATAGCAAAAAGGCGAAATATTCTGGGAACCTGTTTTATGCTTTTTGCTTTGGAGTGAAACAATCTGTCTCCTGCGATCTCATGACTTCACTAGTCACACATGGCCCTGTCAGCACGTGGGAGGGTTGGGCTGAAGAAGGATTTCTGGTAGTATTCAAACCCAGGCAAGCATAGATATACTACACAGAAAGGAAGACCATTCCTGTGAATGTGTCTCGTCTGCAGTGAGAGTCAGCAGATGTGACCAGCTTGAATGAATGACTATTAACTTTGTCCTAACTCACCAAGTCCACTGACAGGTGCCAGCAAGATCTGTGTTTATGTAGTGTTATATACTATGGCTAGTGGATATATAAACTAGACATCATATGGTGTCTCCCCACCCACTAAAATGGAAACCAGACAGACTCAAACACCTGTTTCGTGGGGTTTGTGAGGGCTAAACTCTACCCAGGACGATGGAGACTTGCCAGAGTCTTCTGTTCTTGTGGTCAGCTCTGGCTTTGAGCTCCAGCTTTAATTTAATTACCTCCCTTTATGGATTTTCTCACTACCCTGCTCATGTGTCTGGTTCCCCACCATACCAACTGAGATGTGAACTCAGCAATTTCTCCTGATTTCTGCCAGGAAAGCCACCCACGACAAAGCTTTTGGGTGGATAGAAAGCGTTCCTGGAAGTGGGGAAATGGGAGGGATTTTGGTTGCAGCAACACAGATAACTTAAAAATTTCCTGTGAGGGATTTTTGCTTTTTGAAATCCCTTTAGTCAGTTTGACAAATTGGACCCCAGCCTTCTGCCAGGTGCAGAGCCTCCATGCTCCCAGCCCTCCCTCCCTTGTCCCTCTCCTGTCCACTCCCTCACCTCTAGCAAACAAAATAAAACAAACTCATCCCATTTCCTTATGCAGTGAGGTTGAGGTCCCTCAAGACTTTATCCTAAGATTCAGACCTAAATTCATTTGAGGTCCTTGGCAGAAGGAAAGACCTTTGATGTAACAAGATGCCACTCTCCTTAGAAATAAAAAGCATAAAAATAAGCAAAAATTGCCCTTAGTTCCCTGCAGAATCAGTGTGGGGTAAGGGACATGAGAAAAGGCATTTGGTGGGTGCTGGCCATCATGGGGTACCCCCAACTCCCAGGAAAAAGACTAGGCTTTCAGGCATGGTGAAGAGGGACAAAGGGTGTGGGGTCCCTGCAGGGCCTTTGCAGGCGAAGTGGCTTCTCTTTTGCTGATTCAGCATTCTGGGCTGCTGTCACCATTTGCTCCTTGCAAAGGAGACGGCAGAAGAACGTGCCCTGCTTAGAAATGAAAAACTCACCAAGCCATGCTGGAGACCGAGGATGGCTGCTGAGGGAAGGCACGTCCTGAGGATGTCCCTGCCCAGAGCCTGTGGCCCGGGTCAGCCATGATTATCCTCACTGACACGAACTAATGTGGATCTATAATATGTCCCTGAGCGGGGCTGACTCTTCACACTCCCCTCAAGAGATGGGAACTTGAGGGATGGTTGATAGTCTATGTTTCAGTAGCAAAACCGAGGGCAAGAAGCAGCTAGAGCTAGGGGGATCTATGCAGGTTGGGTCAGGAGACCCAATCTAATCCTGGTTCTGCCTCACACTTGACGAGTCACCTTGGCGAAGGCAGTCCTCACCCTCTGCTCTCAGCTCTCTTACCGTGAAAGGAGGAGTCTTGGTTTTCAAAGTGTGTTCCTTAGTGGTTCTGTGAAGCTTTGCATGAGGGTAGAGAGCTGAGGGCAGAAAGAAGCTCCAACAAGAGCAGCTCTGGTTTCCCGTTTTATTGCTCGTGATGCGAAGATTTTCTTTGCATAAAGGATTTGCCCATGAAGGCAGTCAAAAAACTACTCCTCTAAAGGATGGCTGTCCACAGGCTCTTCTTGCGCTGACATTACATGATTCTGGACAGAGGCAGGAAAGAAGAATGGATGCCGGGAAAGACGCAAGCAGAAGAAAAAGAAGTTCCTGCTACAAATAAATCCCCGGCCAGTCTCTCTTAATCTCTGAAAGTTTAAAGATTTAAAATCTTTTTTTTTTTTTAAACTGCAGTTCTCAGCAAATAAAGACTCCTTTAAATTATTCAGGTTTGTTACACCCACAAATCACCCATACAGTACATTCTAAATAAAAAACTAATAACTCTTTTTGTGAGAAGTGTCCCTTCCAGAGGCCATGTAGAAGGCATTAACTTGCACTGGGAGAAAATAATACTAGTGATTTCCAAATTACACTCATTTTAGGAAATAACTTAAATAAATGAATTTGGCCAAGTGCAGCCTGCTTATTTCCCCTGCATTCAGATGCAGAAGTAATATTTTTCTGCCAGCAAGTATTGGAAACAAAATCACTTACAGCCATACTTAAGGAACATTTTAGAATCCTCCACACAATTAGTTTAGTTACATTTCCAAAGCCTTTGCTTTTTCCAGTGCTCAGAAGAGTGGGGGAGGGGTCAAGGTAGGGAGGGCAGGAAAAAGAGGGTCTGCAGGGCTATGGGGGCGGGGGGTAAGCTCCAAAGTTAGAGACCTTAGCAGATACCTAAGACCACCCCCATCAAATGCTTCTCTCTCTGCTTGTAACATTCCTCCCTGGTGCTCACCCTGCTTCTAGAGGACCCCCTCTAGGCATGACCCAGTCTATTCTGTTTTCTGATAGATGTAGTTATTGGGGAAACTCTTGGCAGACTAAACATTCAATGATTTTCAATTAATGAAAATACTCTACCCTCCAGTTTTCACCCATTGTCCTGGTCAGCCCTCTGAGGAAGTGCACAGAGCAATATTTCTCCCAAGGTGACCCACAAACATCCTTGCCTGAAAGATGGTGGAGTTGTGCTGAGTGGAGGGGGTGAGAAGCCAGGGACACACTCTTTCTCCCTTCTTCCTTGGGTGGCACTGAGTAGCGGGGCAAATTCAGTGTATCGCTCAGGTTGGAAAAACAGGAGTCAGATAGCACATCCAAGGCTGAGTAAGGCAATGGGGAGGGGTGGGTTCCAGCATAGAAGTTGGGAGCTGAGTTCTAGTCCAAACTGGGGACCAATGGTGACAGTTACTCAGTGCATATGAGCCTCCATTTCCTCATTTTTAAAAATATTTATTTTACTTATTTATTTGAAAGAGAGAAAGCATGCAAGGAAAGGGAGAGTACAAGTAGGGGGAGGGGCAGGAAGAGTGGGGAGAGGAAGAAAATCTCAAGCAGACCATGCTGAGTGCAGAACCAAACCCGGGGTTCCATCATCATGGAGATCCTGACTTGAGCTGAAATCCAGAGTCAGATGCTCAGCTAACTGAGCCCCCCAGGTGCCCTTCTATTTCTGCATTTGTAAAACAAGGACAACAATGCTCACTTTACAGGATGGTAGTGAGGATTCAGTCCAGGAACATTCATTGAGCACCTGTTTGTTTTACCTGAAGCTAAGTGATACTCCTGCCTTTAAGGAGTTCAAGGTCTGAAGAGGAGACAGACAGGTGAAGACCGGCAGGAATGTCCTGTGGAAGTCTGTACAGTTACGTACAAGGGGCTGTGGATGCTGAGTCAGAGCCTTAGCCAGCAGGGGGTGGGAGTGGATTGGAGCCGACCTCCCAGAGGTGGATCGGAGCCTCAAGAAGTGAGGCTTGTCATCTGTGTTGGGAGGAGATGAAGCCAAAGCGCTAGGCGTTGCCAAGATCATTGTACATTATGCTAAGAACCTGGGTTTCATTCTGGGTGATGGGAAACCACAGAAAGGTTTGGTGTCGCCACACAGTTTGCTGATGTGTTGGAAAACACCTGGCACGTAGCAGAGTCTCAATCAATGCTCATTTCAAAATTTTGAGCTGAGATTACTTTTTTTTTTTTGCCCCAGGAGAGTTCCTGCACTTCTTTGCTTTATGCATAAGAAATGCATGATAAGAGAGATCGAACGCTGCAAAAAGAGCATTGGAGCAGGAGCGAGGAGGCATGAGCTAGCCCAGGTTGCCCTGTTTCTTGTCTGATCTCGGGAAATTCACTTAATGTATTTGAGACTCAGTTTCATGATCTGCAAGCTGGGATTCACAGCACCCACCCTATCTACACGGAGAGCTGCCATGGGTAACTCAGTGTCAGGGGCTCACACTGTATTGTTTGTGGCTCCGCAGAGGAGCCTTCGGGTCTAGGATCATAGGACAAGAGAGAAGCGTGAGGGCAGCATTGTGAGAACTGAGCTTTGGGGAGGGGGTTAATACATATCTTCCTTTACTTTGTCAACCTGCACCTCCCAAGTGAGTAAAATGTATGCTGTGTGCATCTCGAGATGGCTGAGCGGAGTGGCTGAGGACAGAAATAGCCCTGCTGATTTATGAGCGGGAGGCAGATTTGCTTTAATATCGCAACACAAGAAAGTCAGGTCTCTTAAATAATATGGCTCGCAGATTTACAGCTGTGTTGCGTGCTCGCTTCAGTGCTGTCTCTGACCATGGATGGTGCTTTACTCTGGAAAGGCTGAAGTCAGCAACTTCCAAGACGCTGGGAAATAGATCCAGTGGCAGGAGCCAGTCTACTGGGTCAGCTGTTTTCAGCGGGGGCCCCACTCCCTCCCTCCACTTTGTTATATGTTGTCAGGCCTGTCCTGTGTTCCCCGCAGGCTCGGGGCTGGTTTGGGTCTTGTGAAGCCAGGGGTATAGCAAAGAGAAAGAGCTGGTGCTTATGGGGTGCTATTTGGGGGATACCAGCAAGCTCTACTGTTACCTCCAGTACTGCCCATGTCCATTGGTTTAGGCCACGAGGGTAGGGACTGCTGTCCCCTTGGGCTTTTTGAAAGAATGCACATATCTCAGGAAGTGGGGACACAATCAGCCCCTGGTTCCTTAAAAAGAATGACGTATTTATTCCACAAATATTTAGATAGCATTGATTATAACCCAGGCACTGTTCTCAATGCTTTATAATTATTGACTAATTTTCCTAACAACTGTCTGAGGTAAGTCTGTTATAATCTCCATTGTACAGATAAGAAAACCGAGGTAAGTACGAAGGGGAGTGAGTTGTCCAGGGTCCCAGGGCTAGTGACAGGTGGAGACAGAATTTGAATCTGACAGTCTGGCTCCATTGTCTGTGTTCATAACCATTATGCCGTGAACAGTAACGCAACACCAATTACGAGAGCTGAGTACTATACAGCAGTCATCGTGCTAAACGCTTTTCACACATCTCCATTCATCCTCACAGAACCCTGTGAGGTAGGTACTGTTACGATCATTCCTTCTTTGTAGAGGAGAAAGCTGAGCACACAACTTGCCAAAGATCACACTGGTAGCAAGCGGCACAGTTGGGATCTAAACTCAAGCAATCTGACTCAGGAGCTTGTTTGCGAAATGTGAATGCGGTGACTGAATTTCTTTCCATGCACATTTTGGAAAGGAAGTGATAAAAAGAGGGAGAAAGCTGTGAGGGCAACTACGGGAATAGAACTCTACCTGTTTTAGTTTCTGTCAAGGGTCGGCCCCGTCGATCCTGCCACTAGGGAGCCCATTCAAGGTTTGGTGGATGAAGGCTGGCACAAAACGCCACGGACACTGCACAATGTAACAAGAGGCCAGGCCCCTTGCATGCCTTTGTTCTCGGCCACAGGGGCATTTGGCTTTCTTTCCATCTCCTACCTCCTCTCCTAGCTCCATCAGCTATCAGGAACCGTCCCTATCTTGGGGTCTCCTGTCCTGTTTTTGAGACAGTCCCATCTCTCCTCCTCCAGTGATGGTAGCTGAGTTTCTGATTTCTTCCTTGTACCTCAGCATCCACTTTGATGACCTATACATGGTCCACTGCTTGTAAAACCAGCCCTTGCTCTGCTTTCTCCAGCCTCACCAATGCTGGAGTTTGGCTGTACTGGCTGTCAGACCTGCCCAAGGTTGATGGAACACCTGCTTTCATTCCTTCATTCATTTGGGGTGTGTGTATGGAGCTGAGAGAGCATCTACCGTGGGCCAGGCACTGTTCTAGAAGCGAGGGACACAGACGTGTGTGAGATCAGTCCTTGCCAACAAAGAGCTCGCAGTCTGGCGGGGATGAGCGAGTCCGTCATTACGGTACAGGGGACAAAGCAGTGTGATAGTTGTGATAGACACAGCATTAGAGGAGCAGAGAGGAAGAGTATCTTAAATCACATGGGGGTGTGTATGGGCCTTGGGTACTGAGCTCATGGAGATGAGCTCTTCTCTCTCGATAGAGAGCCAGTGGGAGATTGGCATGCTCACTGTCACCTCTCAGTGCTGCCCACTCAGCTGTCCATGGCTTGCTTGCTCAACATACCTTGTCTCCAGAGGCACCATATTACTGTTCTCTATTCACTGTAGACACACTGTGTCCCACCCACTAGCCTGGACTTCCTGAAGGTGGATACCCTGCCCGTTCACAGCCCTGGTGGGCTCTGCTTCTGTGGCCCCCTACTTGTGGTCCATCTAGTAAGAAACCAAGGGGGCAGGTCCAGAGAGAGTGGGGAGGCGGGGAGACGAGGAGAAGAGCTGAGGTTAGCGGTAAGGTAAGCGTCGGGGCCACCGTGACCTGGAGCTTTTACTGAGACACAGCCATCGGAGGGGGGCCTTAAGCAAAGACATGACATAACTCTGATGCACGTCTTAATAGGACCATGCCCACCGAAGTACTGAGAAAAACTGTAGAGTGGCAGGAATGAAACCAGGAAGACAGGTTAGGAGGTTGTTGGCTAATTCAGATGAGGGATGCTGGCAGCTTGGATGAGAGTGGCAGTGATGGAAATGGCTGAATCCTGGGCATCTTTGGGAGGCAGAGGTAGCAGAATTTCCTGCTGTCCTGGGAGCGGGTGGTGAAGAAAGAGAGGAGCCATGAGGGCTCCCGCGCTTAAGGCCTGTGCAAGTGGAACCGTGGGCTTGTGATGGCCAGTGATGGGCGGGACAGCTAGGTTTACAGCCTTTCAGTGGCCCTAGCATAAGTGTTGGGGGGACAGGGAGATTGAAGGAGAGGCCCAGAAGTTACAGGGGGGCGGAGGGGGTGGTGTCATGGCCCGTGGCTCCCACTTGCATTACAAGAAACCTTCGTTTCAGGAAAATACAGGTAATGCAGTCACTTCAGTCTGTTCTCTATATTTAGATATTTCTGGGCACCTGTGTGCTGCATCTGCAGGCCCATTACATCTCTGAGAAGGTGCTGTCTTCTCTCGCCTTTTGCTAAGTGACAGGATTTACTGTGGCCTCTTATGTTAGGCTTAAATCAGGCCTGGGGATGTGGACATTTTGCTAAGCAGGAACTTGGGTGCGGGGACTCAGTAATGAATGGGTCTTTACACAAGCCCAGTGCATTTAATAACTTCCAGGTTATTCCCAAGTGATTTCCATGGGAGTGGACCAAAAATTGCCTATCAGTCCAAATGAAGTATGCCACCATTTTCCCCGCTTTCCAGTTACTTTTTAATTTCAGCACCACCTGCTCCTAGTTCCACCAGGGCTGACTCTGCCAGCATCGTCATTATGGGTTTTGTCTCTCTGTGATGTGTAACTCGTCATGTCCCAGGCCTGTATCTGCTCAGCGGCTGAAAGTATCTGCCAGTGTATCAGCATCTCTGGCTGGAGAGACATAAAATGGGCTGCCCTCCTTATACCCAGGTGAGACTTTGAACCCATTGGCAAAAGTGTACCACATCATTACGGTCTCTGTGTGTGTGTGTGTGTGTGTGTGTGTGTGTGAATTATTTTTGGCATCAAGGTAAATTCTACCCAGGCCTCATATGTGGAAAGAGCAGGGGTTTTAGTGTTGGGAAGAACTGGGCTCAAATCCCAGCTTTATGACTTACTCAGCTGGTGACTTGAGGTAGGTTAATTTCGTGCCTTGGGTTTTCCCAACAGTGACATGGGTATGGTACCTGCTTTATGGGATTGCCACAGGCAGGTCATGAGAAACATCTTGGCACCTGGTGAGCTCCTGGTACATGTTTGTTGCTTTCTACTGCCTCACATGTGTGGTCTCATGACTTTCCTCATCTGTAGAATGGGGATACACTGAACATCGCTAGAGGTCACAAGCACTGGCTTTGGTGTCGGGGCACTTTGAGTCTGAGTCTCTTACTATGGGGCTGAGTCTCTTACTAGTTGTGAGACATTAAGAAATTACTTAATCTCCTTATACTCAGTTCTTCACTTGAAAAACAGATAAAAATAACACAGCCTTCAAAAGATTGTTGTAGGGATTAAGCCAGTTAATTCCTGGAAAAGCACTTAGAACAGTGCTGGGCACAGAGCAGGCCCTCTGCAGAATATTAGCTCTCATTCTCCAGGGTTCCCTTTTCATCAAGGGGCTATTTAGCTTTAGTGAGTTCGCTCCCATATCAACTTTGCAAAGTCAACTTAGATACTTGGTTTCACTTGATTCTTACAATACTTGGTAGGTAGGAGAAAAGTTGTTTTTATTTATTTTTTTATTTTTTTAACTATCATTTAAGACATGGGAAACTAAAACAGAACAAAAGAGGTAAATTGGCCAAGGGCACAAACAAAGTTAGGGGCAAAGCCTAAATCAGACCGCGTCTCCTTAAATCCTATTCCCCATTCTCCTCCCACTGTGTGATCCTGACTGCCATCACCTTCGGGGTGGAGCACACAGGCCAGGTCCTTGGAACACTGTTCAGTCCGTGTGGCCTGTGTAAATCCTGAACCTGTGACTCTGGAATGATAGAGTCACTGCACATTTATTGTGTAGGTGTTTTACACGTGTTATGTTGTCAAATAACCCCACATTCTTTGTACTCTTGACAATGGTGCATAAAAAAGACTTCGCAAACATGGATATGGTTAACAATCCTAATCTATTTATTTTAAGATTTATTTATTTATTTATTCCAGAGAGAGAGAGAGAGCTGGGGGAGGGGCAGACAGAGAGGGAGAGAGAGAGCCACAAGCAGACTCGCTGCTGAGCGTGGAGCCCAGTGAGGCTCAATCTTACAGCCCTGAGATCATGACCTGAACTGAAATCAAGAGCTGGACAGTTAACCGACTGCGCCACCCAGGCGCCCCCTTAATCTATTTTTTTTTTTTTTGAGAATTAATTCACATACTATAAAACCCAGCCTTTTAAACTGTGTAATTTGGTGACATTTGGTATATTCACAAGGTTGTGCAACTATGATCATTATCTAATTCCAGAACATTTTCATCAGCCCCAAAAGAAACCCTGTAAACATTAGGAGTCATTCACTCCCTGTTTCTACCCCCTGGTAGTGACTCATCTACTTTCTGTCTCTGTGGGCTTTTCTATTCTGGATTTTTCATACAAATGGAATCATACAAGATGTGGCCTCTTGTGACTACTTTCCTTCATTTGGCATAGTGTTTTCAAGGTTCACCAAGATTCACCAAGGGCATATTAGTACATCGTTTCCTTTCTATGGCTAAATAGCATTCCATTGTGTGGATCAACCACCTTTTGTTTATCCATTCGCCAGCTGGTGGACATTTGTGTTGTCACCACTTTGGGGCTATTATGAATAATACTGCAGTAACATTCATGCATACATTTTTATATGAATAGATGCTTCCTTCATTTTTTTGTTTTTGTTTTTGAATATATGTTTTATTTATTTTTTAAAAGATTTTATTTATTTTAGGGAGACAGAGAGGGAGAGCACATGAGCATGAGCGGGGGGCAGGGGCAGGGGGAGGCATAGGGGCAAGCAGACTCTCCACTGAGCGTGGAGCCCTACTTGGGGCTCCATCTCACCACCCTGAGACCATGACCTGAGCCCAGATCAAGAGTCAGATGCTTAACTGACTGAGCCACCCAGGAGCCCCTAATATATGTTTTAAATTCTCTTGGATTATATACCTAGAAGCGGAATTTCTGGGTTATATGGTTAACTGTATTTTAACTTTTTGAGGAACTGCCAAACTGTTTTCCAGAGCAGCTATGCCATTTTACATTCCTGACAGCAGTGTTTGAGACTCCAGTTTCGCCACATCTTCACCAATTTTTGGTATTCTCTGTAAGGTATTCATTTTATAAGGCTATATTTTTATTCTGAAAACTTTCCATCTTGGATATCATTAAAAAGATCACATTGCTTGGGGTGCCTTAGTAGCTCAGTTGGTTAAGTGTCCTACTCTTGATTTCAGCTCAGGTCATGATCTCAGGGCGATGACATCCAGCCCCTAGTTCGGCTCTGTGCTGGGCGTGGAACCTGCTTAAGATTCTCTCTCTCCCTCTCCCTCTGTCCTTCCCCTAGCCCCCCAAAAAGATTATACTGCTCAGTTAGATAGATAAGAGAGAATCTTCAAAGTTCATGGGTACAAGAGGAAAAAGTATGTTTGCTTCCTTGGATTTTAAAAACAGCTTAAGTGGAAGAGAATACTTAATTATTGGCTTGTATTACATATTTCCATTTACCATTTATTTTAACATTTCTCCTTTGTACCTTTCTGTTTTAAGACATCATTTTCAAGAATGTTCATCTTGGAATAGATTAAACTACATGACCCTTAGGTCTGCTAGACTGCCTATTGTAATAGCAGTGTATCTCTATGGTGTGCCTGTCATTGTCCTACATGATTTAGGTATACTAACACAATCTTTCCAACAAGTTTATGAGATGGTTACTATTGAAATCTCCATTATGCAGATGAGGAAATTGAAGTACAGAAGGGTTAACTTGCCCAAGGACACACAGCAAGTAAGTGGTAGAAAAGAGACTCAGACCGTGAAGCCCATGTACTTAACCCCTGTCTACTATGGTCCTAATTTTTTACAAATGTTGTGGTCTTGACTTTTTCTGGACTGATACACTCTCTTATTCCAAGATCTTTAGGTAGAGCCTCGATTTGTTAAAGTAGGTTCTTCATAGTTCCAGGACCATAATATTACTATACATTTGAGTAATCCTATGAATTGAAACAATAAACATAAAGAAAATGTCAAGGTAAGGCTTTAAGTCCTCTTCCAAGAATTCCTTGATCCCCTTATTCATAATTATCTGTCACTCCGTAGTCATACTTTGTATGACAAGTCATTCCAACAAATGTTTTTGTGCCAGACATAGCAATAGGTGTTGGGATGCAGAGAAAAATAAGACAAGGTTCCTTCTAGCACTTAAAATAGTTTGGCATGCATTATTTACATGGTTCTCTGTCTCTTCCCTACTCATTCTCTCTACTCCTTTCTCCAGGTGAATTAAACTAAAAATAAAATCTACATTTTAGGGTGGACCTTTATAACCTTTTTCTTACATGTCTACGATGAAATTTCCCCTTATCTCTAAGAGGAGAAAGTATGGGATCCACATTTCTTGTCTTTTTTCCTAAAGAATGACTTACCTGAGTGGAGATCAAGGGAAGGAAGGGAGCAGGCAGGTCTCAGCACCCTTCTCTCCACCAAACGTAACACATTGTCTTCGGACCCTGGGCCTTTGCTTCCCATCTGAGGAAATGGAATCACTGTGCACCCAGCTGTTCGGCCCTGGACCTAATACTGCCCTCAATTCTCCTCTCTTCCTCATCACCCACTCTGAATAAGAGACAAGTTTGTGACGTCTTTCTCCAAAAACGACTCCACATCTGTCCACCTCCCTACACCCTCTCTCTGTCCTGGAGTCTGTCTCCCATGCCACTGTCTCCCCTCTCCTAGCTCCTCCTTGTCTCCTGCAAGCCATTCACAACACAGAAGCCAGGATGATATTTTTAAAACAGTCGTGCTACTCCCTTCCTCAAAAGCAGGCAATGGCTTTTCATTGCACAAAATAAAAATCCAAACTCCTGATGAGGCATAAGTCTCTTTGTGATCTTGCTCCTGGCAACACCTCCCATTTTTTTTTTTTTTTTTTTTAGAAGTCCTGTTCTCAGGATGGACACAGTTTTTGCTCCTGCACATGGTAAGCTTTCAGTTCAGATAGCTGTTCGTTATCTCTGTCTTGCCAAGGTCCTTTGCCGGGTAGCAAATCAGCATCCATCAGGTCTCAGCTTAAATGTGAACTCTTGAGTGGTGCCCTCCCTGGCCACCCTATCCAAAATAGATCACTTTTACTGAAGACGTTCTCTTTCTCAGCATCCTTTGGTTTCTTTCTTCACAAGGCCTATATTTGCTCAGTTATTTATTTATTTCATACCATAGCCTCTCCGATGACTGCACAACTCCCTTGTGCCAAGAACTGTGCCCGGTCCTCGGCAATCTGATGTGGTCACTGTGCTCAAATAGCCTTCCCCTTAACTGAGGGCAGAGAAAGTAAGACAGACAGACATCACTGCAGCAGAATTGGGAAGCGTGGACACCAGACAGGGAACATTGGTTATTGTTGTTCATGCCAGCTAAGCTAAATTCACTTACAACTGCAAGAAAGTGTAAGACACGGTTCTGCCAAGGACTCACTCCATAATCTGCTTCCTTGTCTATAAAGACAACAATCACGCCTACCCTATTGAGGCTAAGGTGAAATGAACTGTATGTGGAAAAACACTACAAAGTACTGTGATGAGGCAAGATATGTGTTCACTTACAATGCTTATTGTTGGACACAAAAATGCTTATTACTTCAAGCAGAATTTGATTCCTTCCCTTTCTGTTATTGGTGCTGCCAGCCTACTATGCTTGGGGATGCAAGCCAGGCTGGTTAGGAAGGCACAGGGGTGCAAATTTCCTCTCCTTCCCTACCAAGATGCGCTTGTCCTGCAGCCTGCCCTGACTTCTTGGAAAGCTGGTCCAGATATGTCCTTTGTCAGAACCAGATGGACAGAACCCACTCCAAGCTCGGACCAAACTGGGAAAAGCCTCTAGAATAACAAAACCGAAACCAAATATGGCACATGCTGCTCTGGAGGGCACATAGATGGGCACATCTATGTGCCGACAAAATCAGGCATTTCATCCAGGCTTTGTACAAGTAGTTCCAGAAAAATGGTTTGGAAATTCAGGTAGCATTATTGTGTCAATTCAGTATCTAAACAGTGTCATAAATGAGAGGTCTAGTCAGATAGAAATCTATCCAGTCCATTAGAAATCAAGTTTTCATTTCAGTTGGGCAAATATTGGGTGCTTAGTCCATACCAAGCTCTCTTCTAGGGACTGGGGTACAATAAAGAAAACAAAGATCCTTGTCCTCATGCAGCATACATTGTAGTGGGGGAGACAGATAACAAATATAATCAATAAGTTAGGTGCGGTTTTAACTAGTCAGGGACAGTGCAGCTTGAGTAAAGAGTAGAAGATGGGCAAGTAACCAGGTGTATATATCCAAGCAAAAGGCCTTCTATACCAAAGGAGGGGTCAGAGCAAGACCAGAGTGGGAGCACGCCCTGGGGGTGTGTGGAGCAGCAAGGAGACTGATGTGGCTGGAAGAGCATGAGCAAGGTGGGGAGTGGTGGGAGATGAGAAATGGGCACCTGATCATGCAACGTCTTGAGGAGAATCCTGAGACTTTGGCTTTTACTCATGTGGAAATAGGGAACCCTTGGAGGGTTTTGATTGGAAGAGTAACATGCCGTATTTAAAGGGTCNTTTTTTTTTATAATTAATTTTATTTTATTATATTATGTTAATCACCATACAGTACATCCCCTGATTCTGATGTAAAGTTTGATGCTTCATTAGTTGCGTATAACACCCAGTGCACCATGCAATACGTGCCCTCCTTACTACCCACCACCAGTCCATCCCCTTCCCCCACCCCCTCCCCTCTGAAGTCCCCAGTTTGTTTCCCATAGTCCATAGTCTCTCAATGCTAAGTGAAATAAGTCAAGCAGAGAAAGACAATTATCATATGATTTCTCTCATCTATGAAACATGAGAGACCCATGCCGTATTTAAAGGGTCATGACTACATGCTGGATAGAGAATGGATTAGGGAGGAAGGGCATTCCTAGAATGGTTATTGGACTATTCCAATGACCTGAGTAAAAAGCCGACACTGGATTGGACCCAGAAGTAGACAAGTTTTAGATGTATTAGGAATATGCAGCCAACAGGGTCTTCTGCAAATTATTGTGGATTAAAGAGTTAACATGCTTAAGAATGCTGTCTCTTTTGAGGATTCAAGAAAAAAGCATTTCAGTGTATTATCTCATGTGATCCTTGTGACAATCTTGTGATGTAGGAGGGGCTGGCAGGCTCAGTCCCAGCACCAGTGGTGAAATGGTTCTCCTGGGGCCAGTCAGCATGGTCGTCAGCTGAACTGGGACGCTCAGCATCTCAGTCCCAGGCTCCTCTCTTGTCTCCTTTCTACTGGCTGGCTTTGCGTCTGAGCTCTTATCTAGGTCTTACCCTCTATTTTCCAAGCTCCCACTGGACCGGCACCATCTTTAATGGCCTCACTCATATCCATCCAAACCTCCAAACACAGTGATTCAACAAGGACAAACAGGAGTCAACAAAGGCTTTCTGGCTCCCAGGCCCCAAACCCCCACATCCCCCTTCGCCTTTCACTTCCCCCTCAGGTGTCTCCCCCTCTGACACTGCTCGTCTGGACTGAATTCAATTATTTCTCGCACTCTCATTACAGTCTGACCAAGATTTATGAGTTGATAATTGTCTGAAAGTAAGACCACAAAGTATCATTTGTGTTTGGGGCTAACCTTCCCGGTGACCTTTAGGATTAAAGGCAAAATGAAAAGTGCGATTTCTGCAGAGCCAAACAGAGTAACGTGATCCAACGCAGCTAATGATCCAAAGCCTCAGATTTCCCTGGTGGAGGACACATTAAAGCTGGCACAAAGGGGGACAGCTAATCCCGCAGGTTCATTTCACAAATTAATTTTTTGAAGGCGTCACAACCTCCCTCTCTCACTTCTGGGTGCATTCTGAGTGACGTTTTCCAAACAGGATGATGACAACAGCTCACACCTCTAAGGCCTTTATTGGATTATTTTTACAGGCTATTGAAAAACACTTTTTTGAGAAGCCCTAATTGAAAACAGACCTCTCCCCCTGCCTGAGTTAGCAAATGAAGCATCATGAAGGGTGAGGGAAAATGAATTCATGGAAACTTTCCCAGGTTGGTGGGTGAGAGCTGATCACTCAGTTCCCTGAAGCACTGCGTACATAGTAATGGCCCTTCCTGATAGCTCTTCCTCACGTGCCCCAACGATCCAAAGACACAACTGCAAAGAAAACACTTCTAGAGACTCAGTGTAAAGCTTCCAGCCAGCCTGAAGCATTTGGGAGGTATTTGTGGTTCTCTGTCGGGAATGTGCAATACTGTGTCATTTGGAGTTAGAAGGCCACTTCCTAAGGGAAGAGGGGCAGCTGGCTTCTGTCCCATGTAGTGAATCATAAAATGAGAAGGCCTAATAAATATGAAACTGTGATAATGCCTTCCTTCTGCTCTGGCAAAGTTGATGTTCAGTTCAAGTATTTATTGTACCAGGCACTGTGCTGGATCCTGTGAAACAATTTCCGCAAAACCTCAAGGAACTCAAGGGCTAGAATCTCCCCTTGAGGCAAGCAAGGACCTAGGACTCTGCTCAGGCTGGGACTGGGAACAGGTTGGGCTGATTTGCAGGGATTGGCTTTGGATCAAGGGGGACCAAAGCCATTGTGTTTGGAGAAAGGAGACTCAGGAAGTATGGACTGTTCATGGTGTCAAATCTAAGGCATTGGGCATGGGGGTAAATGAGTGAAGACTGGAACTTCGCGAGGGCAGGGACCATCTTTGTGTTTTCCATCATTGTACTCACAGCACATCTGGTTCACCAAAAGGTAAGATCAGCCATTGCTTAATTTCATGCTCCTCTTTCTCCCCCCATAGGCAATGTGTGATATCTCTGAACACGTATAGTATTTTGGACCAACTGTTCGAACAGTCTCAAAACATGTAATTATTCCATTTTGAAGTGTTTCTTCATTTTATTGTTTGTTTTCCATACAGCATTTTAAAAAAGATTTTATTTATTTATTTGAGAGAGAGTGTGGAGAAAGAAAAAGAGAGAGAGCACACGTGAGAGCATGAGCAGGGGGAGGGGCAGAGGGAGAAGCAGACTCCCCACTGAGCAGGGAACTGGGTGCAGGCTCAATTCCAGGACCCTGAGATCATGACCTGAGCCAAAGGCAGATGGTTAAACCGACTAAGCCCCCCAGCACTCCGTCATACAGCATTTTAAACCAGCCTAACCCAAACATGCACCTGTGTCACATGGCAGACACCACCATAGATTCTGGAGTTAGGCTGTCTGTTCCATCTGTAAAATGGGGATATGAGCTGTGGCAGAAAGCATGTAAAGCAACCAAAACAATACCAGTCTATGCTAAATGCTCTATAATGATTTTTAAGTGCTCGTGAAAGGTTATCAAGATTATTTATTAATCAACATAAGCAATGCAATCTCTCAGATATCTGTAACACCTTTCAGAAAACTCCTCACTCTTTCCTGACCAGTTTGTTCTCTTTCTGACCATGACTTGGCCTCAGATCAACTGTGCTGTATACCTCTTTGTGGTCTGCTGTTAGTACTTTGGCTTTCAGTTCCCCTTAAATATTGGCTGGGCCTGCACCTCTGGCTCTTGCCAATCCAGATGGTTCAAGTAAGCTCTTAGCTCACATCTGGCTTCCTAAATCCCCACCCTGCCGCTGGTGCCCCGGCCAGCCCTCTGTCCAAGTGAAGTCCATCTAGAAGTGCAGTGAAGTGGGTTGAAACCACTGGTCAAAGTCAATTGTTAAAAGATGTAGGAATTTTGTGAGTTGGTTGTTAAACACAGCCACTACTAAAACTTAAATTTTATCAATTCACAATCAAATAAATGATATTTTAAACAGAGTTAGTAAGTACTCAAAATTTATTGCCTCCAAATTATTTTATTACATTTCACTCTGATCTGTACTTGGGATTCTTCTCTCTGTTGTAACTATACGACAGAAGTACTATGTAATCATGTATTGTTGCACACCTTTTTCTAGCTCTCTGTTCTGTGATGTCATGTTGCTAGCTTGAAATTGGTCACAGTGGAATTATTTACACCATGGCAGTTGGCATGAACCTTTTCCCTCAGACAGCTGGTTGTTAAGCATTGACCTGTACCCCACAGGGTCCAGCTCTCCCAATGTGGCATATTGAGGCTGCTCAGACTTCTGCCATTGCAGTTACCACACTGTTCGCCATCGTGGGGATATCAGTTATATCCTTTCCGGCTCTTTGAGCAGGTCGAAGGGTAGGGACCAGCATCTAGTCATCTTTGGAACATAGTCTCCCTTTCCCTGTGCCGCCCTAACCTTAGCCTATTTGCAGAATGAAAACTTGAACGTGGACTTTTGAAAAGGTGGTTTCTGGTAGCATCTGCCAACCTTTCCCAGCCCTTCCCCTTGATTTGATCTCACAGTGTAACAAATGGAGAAAGGGTGAATGACATCAAGGACTGTAACCCCATTCATTCTTGTAATTGTAAGAGTTGGGTTTCACTTGGGATGGAATTCTTGAGGACACTTCATGGCTAAACTTCTGTACCAACACGTTTTATGCCCCGACGTTTCTATCAGTAGTAATTATGTTTTCAAAATGGGTTAGTGTTTGTGTGTGTGTGAGGGGGTATAGATAGGAAGAAGATTCACACTGTTGGGCTATAGGAGGGAGAAGGTAAGAAGGTGGCTGTTTAAACATTATTTATAGACGCTGAACATGTTCCAAAGATAGAAGAGTTTTTGGTGATCAAACTGTTGATACAAACATTTGCATTCAAGGCTTTTGCCTTGAATTTGATGCCTGCATTGGGATGTCTAAGAAGTGAGTACCAGCTCCTTGTAACTGGGAATTATTGAGGAGCCTAAGAAATAATATATTGCCCTGGGCTTGGTACATTCATAAATTTCATATAATGATAACTAATTAACACTTTTCAAAGAGTTCTAGGAAACAGCCCATATGAACCTTCACATTTAAAACTCAGCCTCACACATTTTATAATTAAACAGCCTTCCAAGTCACTTATAACCTGGGGCTCTTCTTTCACCCTAATAGACTACCTTGGTACCTTTTAGCATGGGCTCTTAACCTGGGTGCTTGCCTTTTGGGAATAATCCTGAGATCTGGAGAATAAAAAGCCATTCTTGTGCTTCTGCAAAAGGATAATCTCACAAGGGAGACCCAGGGGGCCTTCCTCCCAAGTAACCTGAAACGTGGTGTTAGGTAAGTCTGTTAGGAATGTCACCTGCTCAGATTTCTGACTCTGGACACAGTAAGACACTGCCAGAGATGAAATTGCCCTTCAGTTGAAAAGTTGTCTTCTAACATGCAGTTTGGGGCAACTGGGATCTGTAGGGAAAACGATCTGAATTTGCTTTAAAAATCATCTCACACAACATATTGCTGGTTTTCTTTCCAAAATAGTCATCTTAATCTTTTAGCTCCAAGACCGTGGACATACTTCTAGGTTTGAGGTCTCCGCACTAAATCAGAGCCAGGCGTTAAAGGACCTTAGTGAAAAGTAATGTACATTTACTATTTTTTCTACTCGAAATAATCATAATGCTAGCTAACATTTCTTGGAGTGTTGCTAGAAGTCAGGCATACTCTAGGACCTGAATGTGTATAACCTCATTTAGTCCTATGTGAGCTGGGTGTTATTATTACCATTTCTATTTTTTACTTGGAAGAAAATTGAGGCTTAGAGACATAAGTAACTTGCCCATGGTCACACAGCTACCTTGAATCCCAGAGCAGGGTTGGATGGAGAAGGTAGAGAGTGGATCTGAAAAGAGAATGTATCCAGCACAAGATACATTGTCTACAGGAAGGGAAGGTGCTGCTTCTGAAAACATTTGTTTCAGTTCTGCATAAATGTATTTGTAAGTACTGGGTTGTCATGTAAAATATATTTTTTATAGTAGATCAGTAGAAAAAGAAAAATTTGAAGAACATTTTAAAGACAACAGGGACTCCCAGATGTTTCAGCAGGGAACAGACCAGATGTCTCGATCGGATCTGTCACTTAAGGTGGTCATCCCTGGCTTCTTTGTGCAAGTGGGGTGCACCAAGGCCAGCCAGGTGAGTTAGGTGACTGCAATTGTCCAAGGGATGACTGCTTTCCTCCTAATTGTGGGAAGAGTGTCCATTGTACATGTAAGAAATCTGGCCTATTCTGTTCTCTTGAAGCAGGATGGTGTGGGCAGTATGAGCATGAACTCTGGCTCGCTGGTCCTGAGCAAGGTCTCTAACTTTTGTCTGCCTTTTTCCTCATCTATATAAGGGGAGGGTAATAATAGTACTGGCCCTGTGGGTTTATTGTGAGGATTAACTGAGTCTGAAATTTTAAGCCCCTAGACCAGGGCTCAATACATATTGGCTGATAGAATTTTGAGATTGACATAAATATGGTGATGTTACAGTTATGGATTCATCTAGTTATTGTCCATTCAAGAGCTGTTGACTGAAGAGCCGCTGTTTGCCTGGAACTTTACCAGGCCTGGATATACAGGTCAGTAAGGGAGACAATAGGTGATGCTATAAACTAATTAGGAAGACCAGTGATATATATTTAAGGCAATGTTCCCACTAGACTATTAGCTCCATGAGGACATGGATTTTTTTGTTTGTTGTTTTTATCTGCTGCTGTTTTTTAGCAATTAGAGCAGTGCCTGACATGTGGTAAATATTTGTTGTTAGATAAATACACCAGTCACTATTGTAAATAGATTTACATGCAGTGAAGCACCTAATTTCACAATAGCCCTAGGAGGTACAAACTCCTCATATCCCTCTTCTAGTAATGAGATGGGTGAATCCCAAAGTCACTCTCGGCTAGTAAGAGGTAAAGCTGGAATCTGAACCACAAGCAGCCTGATACCCATGGTCCCTGCTCTTAACCACTTTGCTATACAAAAGAGATAGTGCATTAAGGACCTGCAGATATTCTGGTGGCATCCCATATGGGGCACAACTGATGCACAAGGTCCACCGTGTGTCACCACGTTTGTATCTGAGCTACCAAGATGGGAGGGGATCCTGACATGATCCCACTCTGGATTGTCTGCCTTCTAGGAACAATCCAGAGAGAAGGTTCTCAGGACCATTTTTTTGTATATACCTCCTTTCCAAAGCACTCCAATCCATAAAATAATTTATTCACCATGTGCTGGCACTGTGCTAGGAAGTATGGGGAAGATGGAAGAATGAGATCAAGTTTATGCTTTCAAATTCCATAGACTTCATCTGAGAATACTCTCTGCACATGGGAAGATCACCAAAGACACAGGTATTTGTGATGAACCGTGGGAGCTCTGAGGTGGAGGGGCTAGTGCCATTTAGGTGGTAGGTAAGGCCTGAGATGGGGCTTGTGTATGTGTTAAAAATAAGACGACAGGCCTGAAATGAAGTCACTTATGTTAAGCCCCATGTCACCAAACTGAGACTTAATTACAGTTTCGGCTCTCCTAGAAATGGAATTGTCGGTCAGTCAGTCAGTCAGTCAGGAATCACCTGATCAGCCCTAGTTAGTTAATTTGCCTGATAGACCCCTGCCAGCCCCTAAGGAAGCTTTTTTTGTCATAACCAATCTCCTTTTTTTGCCAATATTTCCTTGTTCCTGCTGCCTTCTGCCTATAAAAGTCTTTCATTTGTACAGCTCCTCAGCTCCTCTCTATCTGCTGGATGGGATGCTGCCTGATTCATGAATCGTTGAATAAAGCCAACAAGATCTTTAAAATTTACTCAGTTGAATTTTGTTTTTTTAACACTTGTAATTACAAATCTCCTGAAGTGCCATGAGATGAGTGAAGCCCCATCTCCATAACTCAATCAAGCCGTTGCCCACTCTCCTTGGCCATTGGTTTCTACTGCTCAAAGTGCCCCCTATCATTTCTGGGCAGCTTGGCTTCTCCCAAATTCTTTCTTACCAGCTAGAATCTTCTTTCTTTTGGTTGGTTTTGGTTAAGACTGAGAATTGGAGGAGTGGATGGGGAACCTCCAGAGAGGAGATGGTTTGAGGAGTAGACAATGTGTGGTACCTGGCAGGGAGTACTTCTTGACTGAGGAGTTTCCCGGATGGTAGTCAATGTGAACTAACGTCTCTGCTTAGCCATATGCCTTTGAAAAAGAACTATTACGGATGTTTTCCCTTCTTATTACACACACTAATTTCTCCACCAAAATAACAAGTCCTGAAGGCTGACATCTGCTGGAAACTGTATCCTCTGGGACCATTTTCTGTGTATAAGTTCATTTGGAGTTTTCCCTGTGTTGTGGAGAGAGCCGGGTAACTCTGCCTCTCCTGATTCTTTGTGATTCCCGAACAAAGACTAGAGCTATGTTTACTCCTTTATAAGTTTGCAAAGCCCCTCATGTTTCTGGCCACTGGTCTGTGCTCCCCTGGGTGTAAAACTGACTGAGATGTCTTCTCCCCTCATGAACTCTGGGAAGCCCCGGCTGAGCCGAGAACAAGCTGCTGAGTGGCTTGTTTTGGTTCGTGGGGCCGACCCACCAGTCATCGGGCCCCATGATTGATGCAGGGCCCGTGCTCTGGGTTATGTGAACTCGGGCTGTTTTCAAGGGAAAATTTTGGTCATAAGGCAAAGCCTAGCCAGATTTGAGATAAGTGTGAAAAACACATTGCAAAAGGAAACAGACTCGAAGTTTCCTGACAAGGGAAACATTTAACCCTATGTTTAAGGAGTGTGAGAGACACTCACACAGAAACCGTGCGTCTGTGTGTGTGTGTGCGCACATGTCCCTGACTGTGTGTGACAGGAAGTGTGTGTGTGTGAGAGGGTGTGAGTGTGTGGTGTGGCTGTGTACATGTTTGAGGGGTTGGGGAGAGAGACAGAAAGAGAGAGAGAGAGAGAGAAACGAACTTGCCTCAGGGAAGGCAGGGATATTAATCATGCTAAAAGCAATCTGGCCCCACGGGAATTTATAAGGATCCAACTAAAATCAATGGGAAGTTTTATGAGACAATTTTCTTCTCGCTGGCTCTGGGGATTGTTTGAACTCTCATCGAGCTTAGGGCGGTGCTGGCTCAGAGCTCCCCCAATTCTCACACCTGTGCATGAGACAATGCACATTTTCCACGTTAGCAGCTCTGAGCTGACTCATCTCAAAGGGCTGCCATGGAGGGTCCTTGGCCTCCCAAGCGCCTGGCTCTCTAGCTCAGGACTGCAGCATCTGCCAGAGGTCAGGAGATGTGTGAGGAGGAGAGCGGCAAGGGGGGGTGGGTGGCTGGTGCACTTGGTGGTGTCCAGAGAGTGGGAGAGGTCATCAAAAAACACACAGGCCTGGAGGCCTCAAAGAAACCAGCAGTTCCCTATTGGTTTCAGAAGGTAGACCAGATACCTTAGCAGCTGGTTCCCATTTACCTTTCCTGCCCGTGTACTTCACTTCTCATCAAAGCCTTTCTACGTGCCCCATCCAGACCAGGCTGGGCTTTCATTATTCTGTGCTCTGGCTATGCTGCCCGCAGCCGTAAAGGTCAACCTCTCCCCATTTCTGAGCCTGATATGGGTCTTCTAATTTAAAACAGGATTGATTATGAGCTAGTTTGCATTTCATCCAGAGAAGAACAGAAATTATTGGCCAGAAACTCGTGCCATTGCCCAGCTTGAAGACATGTTGACATTAGAGAAGGTCCTTATCCTTCCCTTCCCCAGAGGTAAGTTCCATGGTGAAGTCGGATATAATCGTTCCCAATGTGCTTTTACTATATTTAAATGCATCCACAAATAATACATAACATTATTTATGTGATTTTGTATTTTGCCTCATTGTATTAATCTGCCCATGTCCTTTCGGGAGCTATTTAGCAATACCTAGTAGTTTTGTTCGCAATTGCTCCTGATAGGGAAAGAGCTCACATGCGCCCAAAGCCTGTACAGGGATAGTCAACTGAAAAGAACACAAGTAGTAATGGCATCTTTGTATTCCCTATGTCCCAGCCTGACAGCTTATTTATCGTTGGTGCTCAGTAAAGAGTGGTGCAGAGAGACAAATGCACATGTATGAGTTTCTGGGTACTTACACATATTTCATGGCCTTCTCATGTCATGAGCTCTTTATTATCTCTGTGTTTCTGATGAGGAAGCTGACTGCAGTACATTACATCAAGTACCTTGCCCTTGGCCACTGAGGGCAGTGACCGACAAGATTCCAGGTGCCCCATCTCTTGTTTCACCTCTCTTGCACTCAACTGCTTTGCATTAGACTTCAAGAAAGTGGGATAATTTAAATTTTATGTCATTTACCTGATGTATTTGGAAGAGATGGTGGAAGGCTTCCTCGGAATCAGGAGACCAATATACAAAGAGCCCTAGAGACAGGGTGAGAAAACAGCCCAGAGAGGGAAAGGGTTTTCATTTCAACTCAGCATCATTGAATAAATAGAATTGTGGTCTTTTTATTTTTGGGAAGTGATTTTTTTTTTAAAGTAACCTCAACACCCAACATGTGACTTGAACTCATGACCCTGAGATCAGGAGTTGTATGCTCTGTAGACTGAGCCAGCCAGGCGCCCCTGAATAAATAGAATTGAATATGTGTTATGTGCCAAGCAATTGTGTGAGCTCAGCCAGGCAGAGCGAATGGAGAAGTCACCGGGGAAGCCCCTAGCAGAGCACGGACACAGAGTAGGTTTCAATACTGGTCAATTCTGTTTTGTTCTTTAAGGGCAGAGTCAGGAGTAGACCCCAGATCTCCCGATTCTAAGGCCAACATCCTTTCAAGCGTGTCAGGGTCATGTAGGTGTGGAACCAGGAAAATGAGTCTGTAGGGAGATCATGCCTGAAATGCTCTTTCTGGTAAAAAATGATACCATGCTTTTTCAACAGCTCTTCCACGCTGTCATCCAGCCCCTGTCTCATTTTATGCTCACATGGCCATTACTCTCTATTAGCATACTAATAAATGTTTATGAGATTATACTGTATAAACTATAAACTTTTACATATTATTAATTAACCTCATACATTGGATTGGGAGCTCTTGAACATTTACTGACTTGTAAAACAGGAGAGTGGCAAAGAGGGAGCCATGTCTACAAAACGGATCTTATCTGCCCTATCTGGAGGCAGACGTGCATTTCATTTGTGTGTCTCTGAAGTACAACCCACAGACGGCACTGTCTTTTTTAAGCAGCAGACCTGGTCTAACTTCTTGGGTAAGTTTTCTAACCTCTCAAAGGCCCAGTTTTTTTGTTTGCAAAATGGGCATAGTACTAGTACCTATCTACAGGATGCTTGGCACATGGTAGGTACCCAATAAACATAAACAGAAATTGGACCAATGCAGAACCAATAGTGGACATGGCAGGGAGTCAGAATTCTATTTGCTAATGACAGAAAGATCAATGCCAGAGATTTCCAAGAGTGGATGGCCTATATTCCAATGTGGGGAGTAGTGTGTTCTTACTGGAGAAGCTGGACGAAGGGATGTCTGCGTGGCGTGGGAGGGTGCACTACATAAGGTTTCTTCTATTCCTACCATCCAAGGATTCTGTGATTCTGGATTTTTCAAGTCCAGAAAGAGGGCAAAACAGGGAGTGGTAGGTAACTCAGGAATCTCAGATTCTGGTTTTAACTTCATTGCTGACTAGTTTTACAATTTAGTCTAGATTCAGGACACATAAATGCTGTCTCTGTTCTTTTATCTGTAAAATCACTACACGAATTCAGTGTAACAAATAAAAGATAGTATAACTAAGAAAGCACTTTTGATAATATAAGGTTGCTCTTTAACTATCAAGTCAGTTCCGCCACCTTTGATATGGAGAATTGAAGATCCTTGTGTTCAATGTGCAAAGACATCGTAAGAAACGCCCAGGCCTGGGATTCAGAGCCAGTCCAAATTCTGTTACTAATGAGTCCTCTGACTGGGATTGAGCATTCCTGCCCCTTGCATCCCAAGTAACTGATCACGTAGGCAAAATGAGGCTAGCGAATCTGCTATGCCAACATTACTGGAGTGTCCGGAGAATCAGATAAGGAAAAGAATGTGGTTTAGTGCTCTGTAAACAGAAAAGGGCCGTGTGTGTGAGGGTACACCAGGAAAACCTTGCCTTATTTCAAATCCGTTATGTTCTCATTTTCTACACCACCAGGTTATGAGCCCTTTAAGCACAGAGCTGTCTTTTAGATCTTTATATTTGCCAGTGCCAGAGAGTGGGAGGGGTCATCAAGAAACACACAAGCCCGGAGGCCTCAAAGACCACCAGCAGTTCCCTATTGGTTTCAGAAGGTAGACCAGATACCTTAGCAGCTGGTTCCCATTTACCTTTCCTGCCCCAGTGTCCTTCACTCTCATCAAAGCCTTGCTACGTGCCCCATCCAGCCCCAAATGTGATTCAACACACATTTGTGAAACACCTTCTGTGGGCCAGGCATAGTGGTTAAGTGTTAGAGATGAAAAAGTTATGGCCTCTGTCTCCAAGGAGCTTGCTTTCTAATAGAAGAGTGAACTACACACATATTCAGGAATAAAGGTAAAGGAAACTGATTCTGAAACTCAGCCGTCAAGGAGGTATTCTCTTTGTCTATGTTGCCACTTGCAGGGCAGGAAAAGCTTCATCCCCTCTTTGCTCTCCTGTGAGCAAAGAAATGAGCCCAGCCACCTTCTAAGTTGTTGATGGTCAGCTTTCTTGATGGCCAGGCAATGATTAGTTTTGTGTGTTTCCCCGCCCTTGGACATGTTCTGATGGGATACATAATGGCAACTTACTCTTGAGGTCCGCTTACAAGGTGGCTGCATGCAAAAGATTGGTGAAATGATTTAAAGCTTATAGAAATGGGTAAGTTCCCAGGGGCTAGAAGGTACTTTCCAATGAGGAAGAGGATGCCTCTTATAAATACAATTACTATTGATTACGGTCAGATTCTTTTATCTGATTCCTGCCCATTAGGCCCTCTCTTGTTGCTAGAAGCTCTCTCTTGCCCTCTGCCTCATATTACCTCTGGAAGTGCCTCTTAAATGAGTCCTGTGGAATCCTGGTGATCCCTGAATAGCTTGTAGGTGTTATGAGAGCTTTCGGAAGACTACTTGAAAGCTTGGCAGTAAATAACCATTTTATGATTATGACATAAGTGGAAGGAAGGGCCACATCTCTCTAGTGCTCTGTCTCAGAATGGTGGCAACCACAGCAAGGTCGGTTAATCTCTACACAGCTGCTTAGCAACCAGAGGCTTTGAGTGGTACCTGACTATGAAGTGCGTGTAAGGGATACTTGGAGTTTGCGCATAGCATATCTTCCCTTTACTTCGCTTATAGACCCTGCTTTTGCTTTAGGAGAACGGTCCCTCACATTCTCCTCCTGTATATTTCGGTGACCCAGGGGTGCAGCACTTGATGTAGGAATAGGTCAATATATTAGTTCCATTTTCTAGTCATAGGGATGGACATATGATACAGTTTGGTCCAATGAGAGTGTTCCAGGCTTCTGAAGAACCTGCCAGAAGAGACAGGGTTGGGTGGTATGCTGTGTGTCTGAAGTTGCTAGTGGTTGAGAAGGAGACTACAAATGGGAACCTGAGGATGGAACTCTTGCAGGAGGAACAGAGCCTAAGACTTGGACTCTGGTGACATCATCATCACAAGTCAAGCTGTGTCTGAAGCCGGATCTGCTCACATTCTTTTCCTAGCTTAAGCCCATTTAGACGGGCTTTTCTGTCATTTGCATCAGAATATCCCTAATGCAGTACAGTGTGATGATTTATGGCATTTTTGCAACATATTTGATTAAACAATAATATATTAAATTATTTTACTTAATTGTTATGCAAGGTTAGAAGGCAAGCTTTACAATCTTGTTTTATCAATAGGGAAACTGAATCTCAGAGGCAACAAGTGACTAACCTGAAGGAACAAGCTAGTAAGTGATTGGGATAGGCCAAGAACATAGGGCTACCTTCTGATCACAGCAATGGCAAAGACACATTGTTCCCCAAATCAGATACTGATGGGAAGCAAATATAAAAGGAATGCAAAGGAAACTGTAGGTAAGGCTGATTATATAATACGCGATTTGCGTTTCATCCAAAAATACATGATTACATCCAAAATTGAAAGACTCTCAACCATTTTTTCCTGTGGCCATTGCTTTGGTCTACTAGGCCTTCATCCTTTCTCACCAAGCTTACTCCAGTACTTTTCTAGGTGGTCTTTCTGCCTCCAGATTCATCCCCCTACTGTCTATCCTCCACCTTATGATGGATCGTTTTTCCAAATGCAAGTTGTGCCACAGTATTGCTTGCTTACAGACCTCCGGTAACTCTCATATCTCTTAAGATAAAGTTATTTTGCATGTGAGATATTTCATAATTTGGGGGTACCTGGGTTGAGCCCTGAGTTGGACTCCATGCTCAGTGGGGAGTCTGCTTAAGATTCTCTCTCTCCTTCTCCCTCTGCACCCCCCCCACTCTATCTCAAATAAATTAAAAAAAAAGATATTTCATAATCTGATTCTTGTGTATCTCTTTCGCTTTGCCTACCCCATTCCTGCAGTCATGATGAGGGACCCATAGATCTTCGAATGCTGATTCATTGCTCTGCTTTTGTGTCTGCTCTTCTTGCTGCAAGGAACCTGCATCCTTTTTGCCTGGCAAAGAAGCCCCTTCTTATCCTTAAGATCATCTTCACCCTCCAGATGTTGTTTCCTTGGGGGATCCTTCTGTGACCCCATCAGACTGCTTTGGGTGTTTCTTCTCTGGGCCCCCGCTGTGCTCTGGACGTATCTCTCTCATGTCTTACGCAGTACAGTAACCATGTATTACCTGTCACTGTCCCCCTTTGATTGTGGGAAATAATTGTACCACATTCAATTTACATCAAGGGACCTAGAACACTGCCTGGCACATGGCAGTCAATAAATATTTGTTCTGTGGATACCAAGAAGGAAAGAACCAAGGGAGGAAATATGGAAGAAGAGATCAGTCAATTTCTCTTTTGCGTGACACTTTTAAAATCTCAGGCACTCATGGTATACATTTTCTTTTATTAAATTCAGAGTGTATGTTCTTCATGGCTTTAACATTTGAATCAATTATTTTGTTTTGTTTTTGTTGTATGAGTTTTTTTTTGAAAGAAAAATGTCATGGTGTTTCAAGTGAAATAAGCAATGTTTATTTTCCTGTGATCTCAAAACGGGACACAGTGTAATGAGGTGGGGTGGGGGTAGTGGGGGTTTTGTGCAGGGTGAGAGAGAAAGTAGGCATTAGGAAGCTGAGAGCAGGGGCTCTCCTGGTCCCCTTGCTAGTTGAAGCCTTTGGCAGGATGAAAATGATTTATGCTAGGGATCGCAGAGCCACTAACTTCAGTCTCCACGGACAGAAACATTTCCCTCCCAAACATTTCCCTCCCAAACAGTCTTGTGCTTACTCAGTCTGACAGTTGGTAAAGAACCTTGTCTCCACGGACCTTGTCTTAAGTTTGCCCCTGGAAACTTCCAGAGGGGAACGGCATTTGTTCCTCGGGTTTATGCATCTCCTTCTAATTATGTTGCTTACCTGCTGTTTCCTGTGAGTATTAAGTGTGCAACGTGCTGTGCAGGAATTTTCCATGGCAAGTCTCTTATTCTATGAGACTGAGACTTAATCATTTACTCCCACCTATTCATAAAAAGTTTAGCCTCCATCTCCGATTTGAGAAATGTATGTCTCAGAAGAGACAATTTATACTGGCCCGAAGGTGTAAAAGGAGATTTTGGCAGATTGATATTTTTTTTAAAGTAGGCTCCATGCCCAGTGTGGAGCTCAACATGGGGCTCAAATTCACAGTCCTGAGATCAAGACCTGAGCTGAGATCAAGAATTGGATGCTTAACTGACTGAGCTTCCCAGGCACCCCAGCAGACTGATTTCTGTTTGGGATATCTCAACTAACCATCCATCCATCCATCCATCCATCCATCCATCCATCCTTCCATCCATCCATCTATCCATCCATCCTTCCATCCTCCCATCCTTCCATAACCATTTTCTGAAATCCTATGCTGTTCCATGTACTACTATAGAAGCAGTAGGAGAGATACCTAAACCAGAGTGGGGTTGGGTGGGAGGTATGGGCAGGGAACTCTTCCTGGAGGAGTAGTTGCTGAAGATGAATAGTAATTAGCTAGTTAGTTAGGTTGGTGGATGGGGTATGGGGATGGCAGTTGGAGCAACGCGAGTGAGTTGCTCAGAGATACAAGTGACATCATGAGTTTCTGGAACTGCAAGCAGGAAGAACAAATATTTACTGGGCACTTTTCTTGTGTCCCAGTGCTATACTGGGATCTCCTGGAATGAACTTTGCTGTACAAATACTACAGCAAAGACCTAGTGCTGTGATATTTGCTAAGTGTTACATGGAACATTTAATAAATAAGTTAGATGCGGATGGCAGAGGCAATGGAGAAGCATGAAAGAGAAAGAATAAGTTTTATTTATTGTCTACTATGTGCCAGCAGTGTTAATTCAAATCCTCTGTGATGTTCCATGTATGGCTGTAAAAATAAACCCTATGAGAGATAAAGGAATGAAGTCTTTGAGAAGAAAAGCAAATATACATTGCTAGCTTTTGGGACTAAAAATATCCAGAATCTTTCCAGTATACTATTCTGTCTATCACCAGGAAAGAGCTTCCCTTCAGACTAATGACTCTGAGGATTAGGATCTTATTTCTTTTCCCCTATAGCACTGGAAGCAGAACCTAGTCATGCAAGCTGTGACTATAGGGAGAGCCTCTGAAAGAAGGACCTCTAGAAAGGGAGACTGGATAGAAGGAGGATGTCAGGGAGTCATTTGGTTTGGTGCTTTGTGCCAGCTAACCATCTTCCAAGACCCATCTTAAATCTTCCCTCCTCTGATAAGCCTTCCCTGATGACTCTGGACACACCCCCCTTCCTGTCTCAGAACTTAATGTTTATATATTATATTTAGCAACTAATCATGTCTGGCCTTGTCACAGCTCCTCTACTCTGGCCTTATAATTCATCTTTGTGCATGTATGTTTTTCTCCCAATTAGATTATGAGCACCTTGAGGGCAGAGACATTGCCATAAACAAATTTTAAATCCACCCTTCCTCTCCAGTATTCGACACAGTGCTGGAGAGCAAAGGCTCAACAAATAGTCCTTTAGGTTTATATAAAAGGTCACTGCGGGGGCGCCTGGGTGGCTCCATCAGTTACACATCTGCCTTCGACTTAGGTCATGATCCAAGGGTCCTGGGATTGAGCCCCACATCAGCTCCCTGCTCAGCAGGGAGCCTACTTCTCCCTCTGCTCCTCCCCCTGCTTCTGCTTTCTCTCTTTCTCTTAAATAAATAAATAAATAAATAAATAAATAAAAAATCTTTAAAAAAAAAAGCCACTGCAAGAATTTCTTTTTTTCTTTTTTTTTTTTTTTAAAGATTTTATTTATTCGACAGAGATAGAGACAGCCAGCGAGAGAGGGAACACAAGCAGGGGGAGTGGGAGAGGAAGAAGCAGGCTCATAGCGGAGGAGCCTGATGTGGGGCTCGATCCCGTAACGCCGGGATCACGCCCTGAGCCGAAGGCAGACGCTCAACCACTGTGCCACCCAGGCGCCCCCACTGCAAGAATTTCTGAACTAAAAATACGATAGCAATCTATTCACTTAATTTGAGGACCAGGTGTTTTGTATTTATTACCTATGGTAGAATTAAAAGATTATCACAGTAACTTTAAGCATCTCTCAAGAGGCAGAGTCTGTTTCCCCACTCCTTGAATCTGGACCAGCGTTGTGATTTGTTTTGACTGGTTGAGTGTGGTGTGGATGCTGTTGAGTTCTAAGCCTCAAGAACCCAACTGAGCCGAGCAGAATTGCTCAGCTAAGCCCTGCCCAAATAGCACCCCACACATTTGTGAGCTGAATAAGTGGTTGTTATTATAAATCACAAAATTTGGGGGTGTTTTGTTAGGCGGCAAAAGCTAACGGATACATAATCTCCCTTACTTATCACAATAAGCCCATGAGATACATGTTATCATCCCTATGTTACAGATAGGAAAGCAAGGGCTGTGGTCCCACAGCTGCCTACAGGACAGAGATCTCTCTGATGAGAAAACCTGTGCTTTTTTCCCTTCTACATTGTGCTGTTTCCTTTCTCGAATGTGTGAGAGCTTTACCTTGGGCTGTGGCTCCAACTGCTGAGTATTCCCAAGAAGAGTCCTTAGGACCTTAGCAGTAACAGGGAATGCTCTCTAAAGAAGAGGAGCTAAAGGGATATGATTTAGAATGATTGTAGTTAGAGCCTTTAAGGGCTCTACTGAGCTTTTAGCAAGAGTTATCTGGATGGGGAACACATTCAGGAGGCACATCTCTCAGCAGGAACCGGCCTATCTGATGGGAGGGGGACAAAGGAGGGTTTGTTGGCAGAAGTCAGGAAATAGACAATGGATAGACCATGGAGTGTTGCCTATGCCAGGTTGAAGGAACAGGAAGGCAGAACTTGAGGGCTCTTGCGTCCCTTGCTTCAGGCTGAAACAACTAACCTGGGAGTCTCTAAAGAGGGAAATGGTAACAACGATGACTACTCAGTTCACGGAGCATCTCTTACATGCCAGGATCTGTGTGAGGTCTCTCATCCTTATAACTGTCCTATGTGAGGCGACAGCGATTAGAGAAGTCACACAGCCTGCAAGTGATTGAACTGGCACTGAAACGTAGATGTGCCCAACTTTAAAGGGAAAGAGCAACTAAAATAAATGCCTGCTTCATAATATTGTAACATCATATTGGTCTGTAACATCACGTTCTGCCTAACTTCCATCAAAGTGAACGGGCACCTGTGTGCCTTTGCTAGCAGAATGCCTCGAATGTTTCGGAGCACAGCCATATATAGCAGCAAACTCATGACTTGCCCCATATTAAGCACAAAGGAGTGGTTCCTCCAGTTGATAAGATCAAAGGCCCCTGTGCAACATGCTTTTATGATAACGTTATCTGGCTTAGCAAGATTTCTCCAAACAGGGCTCCTTTGGAGGCAACCGTCTCTTCTGCTTTTGCCTTAAGGTGAGAATGACCCTCAAGCAGAGGCCTTCAGAGGCCCACAGGAGATGGTTTCATCTAAACCTAAACTAATTATGCTTCTCTCTTTTATCTCATAGTTGATGCGCTGTGTACACACACATCTTGTTGACTTGAGTACCTCAGTAATTCTGTGGGATTCACGGGGCAGCGTGTATGATTCCCATTCGACAAATGGAGAAAACAGAGCCTCCAAAAGAAGTGATTTGATGTGCTTCAGGTCAGAGGTGAGTTGTGGTTGAGCCGGGACTGAATCTGGTCTGTTTGACCCCTAGGCGCACGTTCTTGAGCTGGTCAGTTAAATCACCCGAGTCGACACAAACACTTACTATGTGTGAGGCACGAGTGGAGACATTGGGGCTGGCTCCTGTGCACAGTAAAAGCGCACACCTCCACAGCACGGGCTGTGCCAGACTTCGCTCTACAGCCTTTACTAGAGTAACTTCTTTAATTCTTATAACTCTGTGAGCGAGTATGCTTATTACCCGGTAATTTTATGTGTGGGGAGATGAAGGCACAAAAGTTGTTAAATAGAGCTGGGCTTCGAACAGAGGTAGGCCAGGCCAGGGACCTTCTCTTTAGTCACTATACCACCCTGCCTCTACACTCAGGGAGGCTCCTGGGAGAGAAGAGAGATGCCAGGTGACCAGGAAAACCATGACTGCCTCATGACAGCTGACCCTTACTATTTGGATTCAAATACTTACCCCAGCACTCAAAACTGTTTGACCTTGGGCAAGTTCCTTTTTTGTTTTTTTGTGCTTCAGTATTTAATCTGTGAAATGAGATTGTGATCTTACCTACCTCATAGTTAGAAAGTTGTGGAAATTAAATGGTGTGTGTGTGTGTGTGTGTGTGTGTGTGTGTGTGTGGCTTGGAACACATCCTGGACCCGTGGCTAGTATGATTTGAGTGTATGTTATCATCAACATTACAAGGGGGCAATGACATGGACTAATTTCCAGACCCATAGCATAGAGAAGTGTTACAAATTCTCAGAGTTTATTTTCAGTGGGAATGGTCAGGCCCGGCTTCCTTGAAGATGTGAGAAGATGTCAACTGGATAGAAACATAAAATTGGGGGTTGAAGGGACTTGAGCATTTAGGTAATCCAACGGCTTTATCTCAGGAAAAAACTAGGCGATCTCTCCATGTGATTCCAATTAGCTGGGGGCAGGGCTTTGACTAGAACCCAGGCCCCCTTACTTCTAGATCTGTTCATTTTACTGTTGTGTCTCCACACAATGCCCGTCTGAATTGTTCTAGGCTAGCTGAACTAGAGACCATCGTTCCCCAGTCCCTGCGAGTCCTGCTCTCTGCCACCGAGGCAGTCTGAATTCACGTACCGCCTCTTCTCTGTCATCCACTGGGGAGAGATGCAGCTGAGCAATGAATTTAACAATGATGGAAAAAACCTTCCACAGGATTGAGGGACTTGATAATCCATAAACAGTCTCTGGATAAAAACAACTCATGATTATTGAGCACCTACTATATCAGGGACTTACTAAATTTTCCCGTTAATCTCCACAGGAACCTTATGAATTCAGTTCTTTATCTTCCTTTATACAGATTAAAAAAAATACAACAAAAACCCTAAATGCTTCGTTTTATGGTATCTTACTTTCAGTAGTTTTCTCCAGGTCTCATAGTAAGAAAATGATTGAATCAGGGTCTAACAATGGTCTCAGACCCCAAAGCCAATATTCTACCCCTGGGACAGAAATTTGGTTGCATCCTGTCTGATGCTAAGTAGTACCTGCCTGGCCACTAGTGAGGAAAATTGAGAGGAAAGGTCTTGAATCTGCTGGCAAGAATACTAGGGCCTGTTAGTGATGTCTGCCGTGGGTGAGAGAATGAGGATTGGCAACCCTGCAAGGGCACTGCTGGCCCGGCTAACCCCAGCCTGTACTACCTGTCTGGAGACCGGGAGTCCAGATTGAGACTGTCAGAGAGAGGACTCAGGTCTTTTAGAGAGGGGTAATAGCATCTTGGCTTGCTTTATTCTTCCATCCGTCCATCCCTCCATCCCTCCATTCAGCAAACCTTGTTGAAAGTATGCTCTGTGTAAGGCACTGTGGTTGGTGGTATGGACTAAGGAGATACATGTCTTCTGGTTTCGTAGAGTTTAGTAGAGCCTTCTCGAAGGATACTGTTGGCATAGCGTTAGGAAGGAGAGTAATGAGGAAATGGTTTATGCAGACACGATATTTGGGGAGACGATGCGAGGAGACTCAGCGGTTTGCTCCCTCACTCCTGCTTCCATGGCTGCAGATGAGTGCCCAGCTGGCCACTGGCACAGTCTGCCTCTTTGTGTGAAAACCAGTGGAATCACATATGTGCTGCTCCCAGATGCGTCCTCGGCACCAGCATTTTCCAAGCGGGAGGTTCTGTCATGGTATTATCTGCCAAATCTTGTCCAGAGGACTGAGGCCACTTGGCCAGCGGAACCAGGCTCTGTGCCTGTGCAGAGAACTGTCTCACTATAAAGATCAGGCTGGGGCTGGTAGGGAAGGGTAAGAGCCTGTGTGTGTGTGTGTGTTTAGGCTGGATCAAAGCCCTTTCTCGCTGCACTCTGTACTTAAGATATTTCACTGGGTGGGAGACAAAGAGGCTTTGTGTGCTCTTCGAAGTGCTCTGTGCTGACTGTGATATACACCCAGGCAAAGCCTAGCCCAAAGCCATGACATTGCCCCAAGTTCAAACCCAAAATGCAATTTTCAGTGGTTAAGAATGACAAAGGGTGGGTGGCAAGCCCCAGAGGAAAATCCCATTCCATCCCCAATGGACCTTACACAGATGTGAGGGCAATGATTTAATTTTTCAGGTGAGATCTTTAGGAAAATATGATTGGATTCTTCATATCTGCACACACGAAACAACTGGTAGTCCACGTTTTATCTCTCTGGCAAAGATCAGGTCCGCTTTCAATTTTCTTTGAAGATTATTGTTGTTTCTCTATGTAGAGTATGTGTCAGAGCGAGGGCCAGGGGAGCAGCCCGTCAGACGCTTTTCTTTCTTTCTCAAGCCTCACCTGCTCTTAAGAGCAACTTGCACTTTGTCAGCCACAGAATGATGCCTGGCGCTCAGGCTAGTGTTTTAGATATAATTGAATTGCTGGGGTGCATTAAACATTGCAGGGTTTTAAGCTGAGAAATAATTTAATGATGTGGCCTTTAGGATTGTTAATTAGCACTGTCTGTATGAACATGTAACAATAACACCACCTACCGTAAAAGCCAATGTTCTACACTTCAGAACACTCGCTTCTTTAGGGTTTCCCCGCAGAGAAGCAGTCATTAACTCTTTTTTGGACAAACCCTTTTAGACATGCTCTTTAGGGCCACGAATTCATTCCAGTTCCTTCTCTACATTTACCCATGTGGCAAGCTGGCAAACCGGGAAGCCTGGAGAACTGTGGGCTCAGCCCTCCACAGTGACACTGAGTCGGTGAGGAGGGGATGGTCTTTCCCTGAGACCCTCCTGAGACACTGTCACTCCAGAGCCCGGAAAGAGATAGAGGCGGGGATGTGGGGAAATTGGAACCCTCGTGCGCTATTGGTGGGAATGCAAAGTGGCGCAGTTGCTATGGAAAACGGTATGGGGGCTCCTCAAAAAGTTAAAAATAGAACTATCATATGATTCAGCAATTCTATTTCTGGGTATTTATCCAAAAAAATCGCAGTCAGGATCTTGAAGAGGTATTTACACTTCCGTGCTCACAGAAGCATTATTCACAAGAGCCAAGATGTGAAAACAACCAAAGTGTCCATCAACAGATGAACAGATAAAGCGAATGTGCTATATAGATGCCATGGGATATTATTCAGCCTTAAAAAAGAAGGAAGTTCTGCAGTATGTGATAACATGGAGGAACCTTGAGGACAGACATTAAGCTAAGTGAAAAAAGCCAGTCACAGAAAGACAATTACTGCATGCTCCCACTTACATGAGGTATCCAAAATAGCCAAATTTCATGGAGTCGAAGAGTGCCTTTGGGGCACCTGGGTGGCTCAGTTGGCTAAGCGACTGCCTTCAGCTCAGGTCATGATCTTGGAGTCCTAGGACTGAGTCCCACATCAGACTTCCAGCTCAGTGGGGAGTCTGCTTCTCCCTCTGACCCTCTCCCCTCTCATGCTCTCTCTCACTCTCTCTCTCGCTCTCAAATAAATAAATAAAATATTAAAAAAAAAAAGAGTGCCTTTGCCAGGGGTTGGGGGAGGCAAGAGAAAAAGGGGCTTACTAGAAGAGTCTTACAAAAAGAGGGCATTAAATTTCAGTTAATGAAGTGGGAAAGTTCTAGAGATCTGCTGTATGACATTGTACCCATAGTCAGTAATACTGTATTTTACACTTAAACATTTGTTAAGAGCGTAGATCTCTTGTTCAGTGTTCTCACCATGATTTAAAAAAAAAAATCACGGCATCAGGTCATTGGAAGAGAGGCTCACTCCCTGCTCGCCCTGCTGCAGGTGGTCAGTGGCTGATTTCCCCTGCAGAGCTCAGATGGTCAGTGTGAGCACTGAGTGTGGAGGAGGCCCACAGCTGTGGCATGCCCCTACTTTCTTTGGCTTGTTCAAAGTGAGGCTGATGACAATGCAGGAACGAGGCTTTCCCATGCTTTCCTCCGTTTCCACTGTAAAGGCCAAGCGCTCTTTCAGTCACCCATCTCCTTCTCTTAAGGCACAGTGTCTTTATTTTATTATTATTATTTTTTCCTGAAGACACTTCTCTTTTCCAGTGAGACAAAAGCAGCAGTGATTAGGTCTTTGAACACTAGATTGTGCCTTATCCTCTATTCAGCCAAACCTTCCCATGGCCAAGGTCTAGGCCCTGAATGCTCCAGGGAGAATTACACCTTGGCAACCCCAGGTCGCCACATCTCCCTCTCTGATGTCCCCTCCTCCCAGCTCTCTGACTCCTTTTCTCTCCCAGCCTCACCTGGCCTCCAGTCCCAAGATGGCAAACACCTGGCATGGGGGTGGCTGATCTTTCTGGGACCATGGGGAGCATTCCTGACCAATCATATCCTCTTTCCTACTGAGCACAGAGGTAACTTTGAAATCCTTCTCTGCGCAGGATTCCTTCAATTAGAGCTGACAACTGAGATGGAAGCCATCTACCATTCGTACTCCAATGACTTGACCATTTTCTTTCAGCCCATCAAGCTAGACCCTGTGGTCGATCGTTTGAGGTCTTCCTAATAGCCCTGTTCCCTTGCACATGCACACGGTGTGTCTGTCCAGTGAGGTGTTCCCTCCACTTTTAGGCCCAGACTACTAAGCTGTTTGAGTATTTTGCATTACTATGTGGAATCTATGCCATTTTTATGGTTTCTACCTCAGAGCTGTCTTTGGCTTGTTAATAGTATCTTCTTACATTCTCGAAGCAGCTTTCCAGAGCATAACCTGCCATTTCAGTCTCCCTAGACCATTCTACCTCCGCCCCTCAGGTGTTAACCTCCCTTCCCATTTCATGGGAAACACTAGCGGCGGCTCCCTTGGCCTCCTCCCTGCCTCACACACGCACCCTGAACTCCCTCTTCATCTCCCGCGTGAGTCTTTGTAATGACTCTGCCTGGAACACTGGTCCTCCCTCTTCTATCTCCTGAGATGTTCACTTTTCTTTCACACCCGGCGACAGCTCACCTAGAGCTAAAACTTTCCNACTTTCTCTCACTACAAGCTGACTTGGAAGTTCCCTCCGCTGTTCCCCCNACAAGCTGACTTGGAAGTTCCCTCTGCTGTTCCCCCACCACATCTTCTCCCTACCTGGATTACGGTGTCTATCCTGGTGAATTGGCAGGTATCTCCTTTCTAGTCTGATTTTCATTCTAGCCCCGAACAATGTCTGGAATGTGGCAAGAATTCAAGTAATATTTGTTAAGTAAATAAATGAATGAATGGGAAACTGAGGCAGAGAATAGATCTTGCCCATCTCCCAGAGTTAGTCACCCCCTCATCCTTCCTGTTAAAGTTCTTTATCTGAACTTCTCTTTTTCAATGCTGTTTATCATTTTCTAGCATTGGCTTTAGTTATATCTATATACACATCTTATCATCCCTCCCACTCTGGGGGCCCCTTGAGGCAGCTATCCAGATCTAAATCAACTGTGTATCCTCCAAAACATATACACAGTTTATCACACATGTCCTTTTATTAACGTTTGTTGAATGAATAAGTTGTCTTTATATTGCTTTACTCAGAATAAGAGGTCAATATAAGTTTGTTGAATTAAACTGAATTTACCCCTTTGTCCCCAAACTGTCAATATCTAAAAAGACCAGAAACCGAACTGGATTATAAAGTCCATGAGGGTAGGAGTGGTGTGCCTGTCTTGTTTTTATATTATTCTTAGCAGAATGATGGACAAGTGATAGGTACTAAATAAATGTTTGTTGATTAAGGAATGAACATCTTGGGGCGCCTGGGTGGCTCAGTCTTTAAGCGTCTGCCTTCGGCTCAGCAAGTGATCCCAGGGTCCTGGGATCGAGCCCTGCATCCGCCTCCCTGCTCCGCTGGGAGCCTGCTTCTTCTTCTCCCACTCCCCCTGCTTGTGTTCCCTCTCTTGCTGGCTGTCTCTCTCTATCAAATAGATAAACAAAATCTTAAAAAAAAAAAGGAATGAACATCTTCTCTCCTATCTTTAGGAAGAAAGCAAAACCAAGTGCCGAGATAATTCCATTGTCATTTTTTATGAAGTTCCCCAGAGCGCACAGCATTTTTTCTCTGAATACAGTTAACCCACCCAAAGTCAGGAGGGGCCATTGTCATAAGCCCTTTACTCCCTTCCCATGTCTGACAAACAAAATTCCTTTAGATTTATGCTAGATATATATATTTTTTAATCCTGAGGTTTTGACTTGGTGTTTGGGCTTCCAGAGCCACTCGCTCAGACTGACAGACATGTTCTCCTTCCTGTTTAAACACTTTCCTTAATAGATGGCATCTGGTGCCCTTAAACGCAAATGCACTCCCACATGGGAGGGTGGCCGCGATGGAGTGGGCAGTGCTCTGTCAGATCAATTAGGTACAAGGCCCATCTTCTCTAGGGTTCCCTTGATTTCTTTTGTCTCCTGACGGTTCACCTTGTGCCCAACCTTCTGTCTCCTGGAGTCAGACCTGGAGACAATCACATGTCACCGGCTGGCTTCCCTCCTGAGAACATGACACAAAGGAACACTTTGCTGTCAAATTCTTCACTATCCTTTGGATGAATTTTCCCTGATTTCTAGAATGGGCACTTCAACCTGTTGGGGGTAGACAGACCTCCCTCATATTTCCACTTTCACACTGTGAGGAATACCAACCACTACTCCATAGTTGCTTTCAAATACATGAGGTGGCACAGTGACCCTGGTTCTCTCCTAGTTCCTGTCGTGTTCTCTTTCTTCTGCACTAACTGCCACATTGACTACAGTGGACAGGACAAACTGTCACTGGGCCTGGTTTAGAAAAGCAAGGAATTCTCTTCCGGTGGGTTTTCTCTTCTGTCTGGGCCACAGTGAGCAGTGGTCAGGGGAGTCGTTTGGCTTCCTGGCAGGCATTGTTTTTCATGAAACTTCATGAAACCCTCTCCTGGGGTGAGGAGAGGAGATGATGGCATCACATTCTCTTAGTTCGGTCAAGTTTTCATAGTCTCACTTGGCAGAAGACAGTCAAAACATAATGAGAGCGGCTGGCAGGAGGCACCATCCAGGGTGTCAAAAAAGTAGCAGCCCTTGTCCTGTATTTTTTAAAGATTTTATTTATATATTTGAGAGAGAGAGAGCACGAGTGAGGGGGGAGGGGCAGAGGGAGAGGGAAAAGCAGACTCCCCGCTGAACAGGGAGCCCGACTTGGAGCTTGATCCCAGGATCCTGGGATCATGACCTGAGCCAAAAGCAGATGCTTAACCAACTGAGCCACCCAGGCACCCCATCTCTGGTCTTTTTATAAAAGTGTAAGGTGGCAAGCAAGGTCAGCTCTCCCTCAAAACAGTTTTAGGATGTGTCCACTTCTTTACATCTGCTCGCACTGACTCCAAGCCAACACTTCTGTTTCAGCTGGACTCCTGCAAAGGCCTCCCACTCATCTCGTGACCCATCCAAACAGCAGCCCAAATTATGTTTCTAAAATGCAAATCATTTAAGTCCTTTAAACCCTTTCATATCTTTCCCTCTTTCTTAAAGTCCAATTCCCTACAATGGCCTGCCAGGCGCAGGAGACCTGCTACCCCTCCTTTCATACCTCGTCTTGAGCTAGTCCTCCCTCCCTCAGTGTATTCTGATCACAGTGGACTTCTCCTATTCTGTGGGTGCACCAGGGTCCTTCCTGCCTTCTGTCTCTGCACTCGCCATTTTGACCACCTAGAATCTTTCAGCTAGACTCTGGCATGGTTACAACCTTCTTGTCCTTGAAGCCTCAGCTTACAAGCAAGTTTCTCAGGTGACACCTCCTTGACCACTCANACAAGCTGACTTGGAAGTTCCCTCTGCTGTTCCCCCACCACATCTTCTCCCTACCTGGATTACGGTGTCTATCCTGGTGAATTGGCAGGTATCTCCTTTCTAGTCTGATTTTCATTCTAGCCCCGAACAATGTCTGGAATGTGGCAAGAATTCAAGTAATATTTGTTAAGTAAATAAATGAATGAATGGGAAACTGAGGCAGAGAATAGATCTTGCCCATCTCCCAGAGTTAGTCACCCCCTCATCCTTCCTGTTAAAGTTCTTTATCTGAACTTCTCTTTTTCAATGCTGTTTATCATTTTCTAGCATTGGCTTTAGTTATATCTATATACACATCTTATCATCCCTCCCACTCTGGGGGCCCCTTGAGGCAGCTATCCAGATCTAAATCAACTGTGTATCCTCCAAAACATATACACAGTTTATCACACATGTCCTTTTATTAACGTTTGTTGAATGAATAAGTTGTCTTTATATTGCTTTACTCAGAATAAGAGGTCAATATAGGTTCGTTGAATTAAACTGAATTTACCCCTTTGTCCCCAAACTGTCAATATCTAAAAAGACCAGAAACCGAACTGGATTATAAAGTCCATGAGGGTAGGAGTGGTGTGCCTGTCTTGTTTTTATATTATTCTTAGCAGAATGATGGACAAGTGATAGGTACTAAATAAATGTTTGTTGATTAAGGAATGAACATCTTGGGGCGCCTGGGTGGCTCAGTCTTTAAGCGTCTGCCTTCGGCTCAGCAAGTGATCCCAGGGTCCTGGGATCGAGCCCTGCATCCGCCTCCCTGCTCCGCTGGGAGCCTGCTTCTTCCTCTCCCACTCCCCCTGCTTGTGTTCCCTCTCTTGCTGGCTGTCTCTCTCTATCAAATAGATAAACAAAATCTTAAAAAAAAAAAGGAATGAACATCTTCTCTCCTATCTTTAGGAAGAAAGCAAAACCAAGTGCCGAGATAATTCCATTGTCATTTTTTATGAAGTTCCCCAGAGCGCACAGCATTTTTTCTCTGAATACAGTTAACCCACCCAAAGTCAGGAGGGGCCATTGTCATAAGCCCTTTACTCCCTTCCCATGTCTGACAAACAAAATTCCTTTAGATTTATGCTAGATATATATATTTTTTAATCCTGAGGTTTTGACATGGTGTTTGGGCTTCCAGAGCCACTCGCTCAGACTGACAGACATGTTCTCCTTCCTGTTTAAACACTTTCCTTAATAGATGGCATCTGGTGCCCTTAAACGCAAATGCACTCCCACATGGGAGGGTGGCCGCGATGGAGTGGGCAGTGCTCTGTCAGATCAATTAGGTACAAGGCCCATCTTCTCTAGGGTTCCCTTGATTTCTTTTGTCTCCTGACGGTTCACCTTGTGCCCAACCTTCTGTCTCCTGGAGTCAGACCTGGAGACAATCACATGTCACCGGCTGGCTTCCCTCCTGAGAACATGACACAAAGGAACACTTCGCTGTCAAATTCTTCACTATCCTTTGGATGAATTTTCCCTGATTTCTAGAATGGGCACTTCAACCTGTTGGGGGTAGACAGACCTCCCTCATATTTCCACTTTCACACTGTGAGGAATACCAACCACTACTCCATAGTTGCTTTCAAATACATGAGGTGGCACAGTGACCCTGGTTCTCTCCTAGTTCCTGTCGTGTTCTCTTTCTTCTGCACTAACTGCCACATTGACTACAGTGGACAGGACAAACTGTCACTGGGCCTGGTTTAGAAAAGCAAGGAATTCTCTTCCCGTGGGTTTTCTCTTCTGTCTGGGCCACAGTGAGCAGTGGTCAGGGGAGTCGTTTGGCTTCCTGGCAGGCATTGTTTTTCATGAAACTTCATGAAACCCTCTCCTGGGGTGAGGAGAGGAGATGATGGCATCACATTCTCTTAGTTCGGTCAAGTTTTCATAGTCTCACTTGGCAGAAGACAGTCAAAACATAATGAGAGCGGCTGGCAGGAGGCACCATCCAGGGTGTCAAAAAAGTAGCAGCCCTTGTCCTGTATTTTTTAAAGATTTTATTTATATATTTGAGAGAGAGAGAGCACGAGTGAGGGGGGAGGGGCAGAGGGAGAGGGAAAAGCAGACTCCCCGCTGAACAGGGAGCCCGACTTGGAGCTTGATCCCAGGATCCTGGGATCATGACCTGAGCCAAAAGCAGATGCTTAACCAACTGAGCCACCCAGGCACCCCATCTCTGGTCTTTTTATAAAAGTGTAAGGTGGCAAGCAAGGTCAGCTCTCCCTCAAAACAGTTTTAGGATGTGTCCACTTCTTTACATCTGCTCGCACTGACTCCAAGCCAACACTTCTGTTTCAGCTGGACTCCTGCAAAGGCCTCCCACTCATCTCGTGACCCATCCAAACAGCAGCCCAAATTATGTTTCTAAAATGCAAATCATTTAAGTCCTTTAAACCCTTTCATATCTTTCCCTCTTTCTTAAAGTCCAATTCCCTACAATGGCCTGCCAGGCGCAGGAGACCTGCTACCCCTCCTTTCATACCTCGTCTTGAGCTAGTCCTCCCTCCCTCAGTGTATTCTGATCACAGTGGACTTCTCCTATTCTGTGGGTGCACCAGGGTCCTTCCTGCCTTCTGTCTCTGCACTCGCCATTTTGACCACCTAGAATCTTTCAGCTAGACTCTGGCATGGTTACAACCTTCTTGTCCTTGAAGCCTCAGCTTACAAGCAAGTTTCTCAGGTGACACCTCCTTGACCACTCAGTAGAAAGTCAGTCCATCCACCATGCCCTGTTTTATTTTCTTGACCATACGCATGCCTATCAGGACTTTTCTGGTTTATCATCTCTGTCCTTCATTTATAATAAGCTGCCCCCAAAAGAATGTTATTCGTATGATCATCACTGTATCCCTTGTGTTTAGAAAGATGCTGGAGATGAAGTAGGAGCTCAATAAATATTTGTCATATATTCTAAGGAATGGATGCATTCCCTGAGTCCTTTCTGTGTCTACTTAGACTGCCCAGCTATACCTTTCAATTATCCTTTTCTTCGAGAGACATCTAGGATGTAGTTGATTCAAGCCTGGGATCTGGAATCTGATACTGTTGTGTTCAAGGTCTCACTTTGCCACATGCTACCTGAATAACTCTCTCCCAGCCTCAGTTAACTCATCTCTAAAACGGGGATAGTAATTGTAGGACAACCCCCTAAGCTGGTTGCAAAGACCAAATGGCATGATATCTTACTGGTATCTGACATATAGTGATTGCTCCATTGAAATTACAATTTGGTCAGCTTATGCAGAGTGGAGTGAATTCAACCCAAAGCCTTGAAAGGAAAAATAGGTGCCCACCAAGGCCTGTTCCTAAGAGAAAAATTTCAAGCACAGAGGCCTTGCTGCTGGAGAGACCTGGGTTCTAATCCTAGCCCCAGCCCTTCAGAGTCCCTTCATGGGATTTAGTTTCCTCCCTTGTAATGGGGAGAAAATCATTCCTTTCTTGTAGGTTTGAGGTGAGGATGGGAGATAGTGCCAAGCTGGTGGCTGGTTTGGGGCTTCAGAAGCGGCAGCCACTTTGCCTATCCTCCAGCTTCCCGGGTGGTTGGGTTTGCAGTGTGGAGAGGAAGAGGAGAAGTGAAGCAGACAATCTGGCAATCTGTGGAGAGTCTTTTCTAGCACTTCTGATAAGCATGAGCCCAGAGGCTGTCTCATTTGACTTCCTCTTACTCGCTTTCCTGTCTGGCTGGCAGTCACCAGGCTGGAAGCCATGCCGAGGCCCCTCACTGGTGGGTCAGTGAGTTTTATTTCCCCTTAGTCCTCTCTAATGAAAAGCACTCGCATCCAGTAAATCTTTCCTTTGCTCTTATTAAAGCACTTGATGTTGGTTATTGAGGTCTGTTCCGAGCTAGGTGAGAATCAATAAGGTGATCCACTTAATCACTTCAGCAATCAACGAGCTATTTTCTTAGCTTGCACTCTGGCCGGTGCCCACAGAGCCCTCGTCACCCACAGAGCAGTATGGAGGCTTCCCCCTTCATTTCCTCTCTCCCTGATGACCTCAGGGAGTCCCCAGGCCTCTGCGCCAGCTCTGCTCTCTGCTTGGCTGTATTTGGCAGGGTAATGACCGACTCTATGCTTCTGGAAAATACTCTTTGACATTAAGGGCTGTGGACAGTCAATATCTGATTACAGATGGCCCTGCTTCGCTACCGTGTCTCTGTATGCTCCGTGCAACGGCTTAGAATCAGGGTTACCCTGTCCCTGAAAAGCAATGCCTTTCTCCCATCTCAAGATTCAAATCCCACCTTTGCTGGGAAGCCTTCCATCCCCCGGAAAGACTCAGTCAGTTTCCCCCTGTCATATTTTGAACACAGGTCTGCTCCAAGGTGTGTTGTACCATATCTGGGTTCTGCTCTGTTCATTCCAGCCAGTCCGTGGTCTTCTTAAGGGCAGAACCTGTGTCTTAGACATCTCTGTGTCAGGACCCACCCTAATGCCTGGCAGTAAGGGCATAGCTGTGTTTGTTGGAAGGAAGGAAGGAAGGAAGGAAAGGAGGAAGGGAAGAAGGAAGGAATTAATTACTTTATATAGTCCTGGAAATGAGCATAGGTTCAGGTCCTGGCACTGCCAATACTCACAGGGTGACCTTAGGCAAGATATATAATCTATTTCAGCCTCAATTTCCTTATCTGTCAATGAAGTAGATAATCCCTCAAATTCCTTCCAGCTGAAACATTTTGTAATCTTATGCCTCTAAGCTTAGGTTCTCAACTCTTTCATACCCAAAGCCATTTTATGTAACAAATAGTTTAAAATCCCCTTTTGCCAGCACGACATGAAATGCNACAAGCTGACTTGGAAGTTCCCTCTGCTGTTCCCCCACCACATCTTCTCCCTACCTGGATTACGGTGTCTATCCTGGTGAATTGGCAGGTATCTCCTTTCTAGTCTGATTTTCATTCTAGCCCCGAACAATGTCTGGAATGTGGCAAGAATTCAAGTAATATTTGTTAAGTAAATAAATGAATGAATGGGAAACTGAGGCAGAGAATAGATCTTGCCCATCTCCCAGAGTTAGTCACCCCCTCATCCTTCCTGTTAAAGTTCTTTATCTGAACTTCTCTTTTTCAATGCTGTTTATCATTTTCTAGCATTGGCTTTAGTTATATCTATATACACATCTTATCATCCCTCCCACTCTGGGGGCCCCTTGAGGCAGCTATCCAGATCTAAATCAACTGTGTATCCTCCAAAACATATACACAGTTTATCACACATGTCCTTTTATTAACGTTTGTTGAATGAATAAGTTGTCTTTATATTGCTTTACTCAGAATAAGAGGTCAATATAAGTTTGTTGAATTAAACTGAATTTACCCCTTTGTCCCCAAACTGTCAATATCTAAAAAGACCAGAAACCGAACTGGATTATAAAGTCCATGAGGGTAGGAGTGGTGTGCCTGTCTTGTTTTTATATTATTCTTAGCAGAATGATGGACAAGTGATAGGTACTAAATAAATGTTTGTTGATTAAGGAATGAACATCTTGGGGCGCCTGGGTGGCTCAGTCTTTAAGCGTCTGCCTTCGGCTCAGCAAGTGATCCCAGGGTCCTGGGATCAAGCCCTGCATCCGCCTCCCTGCTCCGCTGGGAGCCTGCTTCTTCCTCTCCCACTCCCCCTGCTTGTGTTCCCTCTCTTGCTGGCTGTCTCTCTCTATCAAATAGATAAACAAAATCTTAAAAAAAAAAAGGAATGAACATCTTCTCTCCTATCTTTAGGAAGAAAGCAAAACCAAGTGCCGAGATAATTCCATTGTCATTTTTTATGAAGTTCCCCAGAGCGCACAGCATTTTTTCTCTGAATACAGTTAACCCACCCAAAGTCAGGAGGGGCCATTGTCATAAGCCCTTTACTCCCTTCCCNGGTCAAGTTTTCATAGTCTCACTTGGCAGAAGACAGTCAAAACATAATGAGAGCGGCTGGCAGGAGGCACCATCCAGGGTGTCAAAAAAGTAGCAGCCCTTGTCCTGTATTTTTTAAAGATTTTATTTATATATTTGAGAGAGAGAGAGCACGAGTGAGGGGGGAGGGGCAGAGGGAGAGGGAAAAGCAGACTCCCGGCTGAACAGGGAGCCCGACTTGGAGCTTGATCCCAGGATCCTGGGATCATGACCTGAGCCAAAAGCAGATGCTTAACCAACTGAGCCACCCAGGCACCCCATCTCTGGTCTTTTTATCAAAGTGTAAGGTGGCAAGCAAGGTCAGCTCTCCCTCAAAACAGTTTTAGGATGTGTCCACTTCTTTACATCTGCTCGCACTGACTCCAAGCCAACACTTCTGTTTCAGCTGGACTCCTGCAAAGGCCTCCCACTCGTCTCGTGACCCATCCAAACAGCAGCCCAAATTATGTTTCTAAAATGCAAATCATTTAAGTCCTTTAAACCCTTTCATATCTTTCCCTCTTTCTTAAAGTCCAATTCCCTACAATGGCCTGCCAGGCGCAGGAGACCTGCTACCCCTCCTTTCATACCTCGTCTTGAGCTAGTCCTCCCTCCCTCAGTGTATTCTGATCACAGTGGACTTCTCCTATTCTGTGGGTGCACCAGGGTCCTTCCTGCCTTCTGTCTCTGCACTCGCCATTTTGACCACCTAGAATCTTTCAGCTAGACTCTGGCATGGTTACAACCTTCTTGTCCTTGAAGCCTCAGCTTACAAGCAAGTTTCTCAGGTGACACCTCCTTGACCACTCAGTAGAAAGTCAGTCCATCCACCATGCCCTGTTTTATTTTCTTGACCATACGCATGCCTATCAGGACTTTTCTGGTTTATCATCTCTGTCCTTCATTTATAATAAGCTGCCCCCAAAAGAATGTTATTCGTATGATCATCACTGTATCCCTTGTGTTTAGAAAGATGCTGGAGATGAAGTAGGAGCTCAATAAATATTTGTCATATATTCTAAGGAATGGACGCATTCCCTGAGTCCTTTCTGTGTCTACTTAGACTGCCCAGCTATACCTTTCAATTATCCTTTTCTTCGAGAGACATCTAGGATGTAGTTGATTCAAGCCTGGGATCTGGAATCTGATACTGTTGTGTTCAAGGTCTCACTTTGCCACATGCTACCTGAATAACTCTCTCCCAGCCTCAGTTAACTCATCTCTAAAACGGGGATAGTAATTGTAGGACAACCCCCTAAGCTGGTTGCAAAGACCAAATGGCATGATATCTTACTGGTATCTGACATATAGTGATTGCTCCATTGAAATTACAATTTGGTCAGCTTATGCAGAGTGGAGTGAATTCAACCCAAAGCCTTGAAAGTAAAAATAGGTGCCCACCAAGGCCTGTTCCTAAGAGAAAAATTTCAAGCACAGAGGCCTTGCTGCTGGAGAGACCTGGGTTCTAATCCTAGCCCCAGCCCTTCAGAGTCCCTTCATGGGATTTAGTTTCCTCCCTTGTAATGGGGAGAAAATCATTCCTTTCTTGTAGGTTTGAGGTGAGGATGGGAGATAGTGCCAAGCTGGTGGCTGGTTTGGGGCTTCAGAAGCGGCAGCCACTTTGCCTATCCTCCAGCTTCCCGGGTGGTTGGGTTTGCAGTGTGGAGAGGAAGAGGAGAAGTGAAGCAGACAATCTGGCAATCTGTGGAGAGTCTTTTCTAGCACTTCTGATAAGCATGAGCCCAGAGGCTGTCTCATTTGACTTCCTCTTACTCGCTTTCCTGTCTGGCTGGCAGTCACCAGGCTGGAAGCCATGCCGAGGCCCCTCACTGGTGGGTCAGTGAGTTTTATTTCCCCTTAGTCCTCTCTAATGAAAAGCACTCGCATCCAGTAAATCTTTCCTTTGCTCTTATTAAAGCACTTGATGTTGGTTATTGAGGTCTGTTCCGAGCTAGGTGAGAATCAATAAGGTGATCCACTTAATCACTTCAGCAATCAACGAGCTATTTTCTTAGCTTGCACTCTGGCCGGTGCCCACAGAGCCCTCGTCACCCACAGAGCAGTATGGAGGCTTCCCCCTTCATTTCCTCTCTCCCTGATGACCTCAGGGAGTCCCCAGGCCTCTGCGCCAGCTCTGCTCTCTGCTTGGCTGTATTTGGCAGGGTAATGACCGACTCTATGCTTCTGGAAAATACTCTTTGACATTAAGGGCTGTGGACAGTCAATATCTGATTACAGATGGCCCTGCTTCGCTACCGTGTCTCTGTATGCTCCGTGCAACGGCTTAGAATCAGGGTTACCCTGTCCCTGAAAAGCAATGCCTTTCTCCCATCTCAAGATTCAAATCCCACCTTTGCTGGGAAGCCTTCCATCCCCCGGAAAGACTCAGTCAGTTTCCCCCTGTCATATTTTGAACACAGGTCTGCTCCAAGGTGTGTTGTACCATATCTGGGTTCTGCTCTGTTCATTCCAGCCAGTCCGTGGTCTTCTTAAGGGCAGAACCTGTGTCTTAGACATCTCTGTGTCAGGACCCACCCTAATGCCTGGCAGTAAGGGCATAGCTGTGTTTGTTGGAAGGAAGGAAGGAAGGAAGGAAAGGAGGAAGGGAAGAAGGAAGGAATTAATTACTTTATATAGTCCTGGAAATGAGCATAGGTTCAGGTCCTGGCACTGCCAATACTCACAGGGTGACCTTAGGCAAGATATATAATCTATTTCAGCCTCAATTTCCTTATCTGTCAATGAAGTAGATAATCCCTCAAATTCCTTCCAGCTGAAACATTTTGTAATCTTATGCCTCTAAGCTTAGGTTCTCAACTCTTTCATACCCAAAGCCATTTTATGTAACAAATAGTTTAAAATCCCCTTTTGCCAGCACGACATGAAATGCTCCCATAGTATGACCTACCCCCAACCAATTAGAAGAAAACTAATGCTCTGACTGTAATACACAAGGAAAGTAATTTATGATAACATCATATGTGTGCCCTTAGGTAGCAGCATGGCTAGGACTCTACTAGAAGACAAAACTGAGGGGTCGGATGCTCGTACATACTTCCACGAGACCCGCTGAGCAATGTGCTGCCATTATTGACGAAACTGTTTTTAATGATAAAATTTCTAACAAGCAGCGTGCAGTGTTTCCAGAATTGACAGAGTAGTCCCATACTGGAAAACCCGGGTTGTGTAAAACAAATAATAAGTTCAGATAATTATAAACAGGCTTTTCACCATGTGAATATCAAGTGGGATGTTCAAAAGTTCTGTGAGACGCAGGAAGATTCTTTGTAGTGCCAGCCTGCCCCTGACATTGAGCATCTCCGGAGTCTTAGGCCTGTGCCTGCTACGTACCAGCTGGGCCTCCACTCACTGTGCCAGCCAAGAACCTACACACTCACCAGTGTCCAAGATGCTGTCTAGAGGATGGTGCCATTCCCACCGAGAACCAGCACCCTCAGCTTTGAAACATGATGTGAAAGGTTGGCTTGACAGGCGTGGGGTCTGTGTAGTTACACAGGGCCCCCCTGCTCTTAGAAGGGCTCTGTGCTTGGTTTAATACTCTGCTGTCCCCTTAATATCTCTAATGAGTTTGAGCAAGGGGCCCTGCATTTTCATTTTGCACCAGGCCCCGCAAATTGTATGGTCAGCCCTGGGTATGTATCCTGATAGGATTCTTGCATTCCTCAGTATCTGAAAGGCGTTTGAATGATTGACTTGCTTTGCCTTCAAGTGCTTTCTTTTAATTAGATAGGTTATCTCGAATTATTTTTATTTATTGACTGATGGTCAATTCTCTCATTCATTAAACCAATATATATTGAACTTCTAGGACATTCCAGGTAGACTCTGGAATTGGAAGACCTGAATTCTAATCCTGAAAGACCTCATAGATCCTTGAGCTCTCTTTCTTTAACCCAGTGTTATTAATAATAACTATCCTTACTGCACAGAATAACTGTAAAGGCAAAAAGATTCGGTACATTTGGAAGTAAATAGTTATTATTATGATCAAACGTCAATTGTTAATTTTGTTCTTGTGCCACTCTCCATCTCTGGAGTGAAATTTCCTCCTTTTTTCCCAGTTAGATGTCACAGAACATGACACTCTTGACAGGGCACCAAATACTAACTTTCCTATGAAAACTGGGAAATGATAGAATAATTGGATTCAGCAAAATCTATCAATTTGAGCTTTATGAGCACTAGTTTGGAATTTATGACAATTTATAAAAGAATTTCACCAAAAAAGGAGCGCCTGGGTGGTTCAGTCAGTTAAGCGTCTGCCTTCGGCTCAGGTCATGATCCTGGGGTCCTGGGATCGAGTCCCACATTGAGCTCCGTGCTCAATGGGAAGCCTGCTTCTCCCTCTCCCTCTGCGCCTCCCCCCTGCTCATGTTCTCGCTCTCTCTCCCTGTCTCTCTCTCAAATGAATAAGTAAACAATCTTTAAAAAAAAAAAGAATTTCACCAAAAAATGTATTAAATTCAGTTAACCAGAGGATTGTGGATGTTTTGGGCTGAAATGGACCTCAAAAAATTATCCAGTGCTTCAATCTGCTATAACACCCTTATTGATTATTCATAGAGCCAGCTTTGGGTAACGCCCGTGATGTGTATTGTGGAAGCATGTGCTTCCTATGCGAAGAACGTTTTAAAAAGCAATTTACCAGCCTTCACATGCTAATTACAAATTAGTCTCATCTACTCATTAAAACAGGGCAGGGCAGCATGCCTTCTACTTGGCAACACTTATTTAATCTAGTTGTATNTGCTCCGTGCAACGGCTTAGAATCAGGGTTACCCTGTCCCTGAAAAGCAATGCCTTTCTCCCATCTCAAGATTCAAATCCCACCTTTGCTGGGAAGCCTTCCATCCCCCGGAAAGACTCAGTCAGTTTCCCCCTGTCATATTTTGAACACAGGTCTGCTCCAAGGTGTGTTGTACCATATCTGGGTTCTGCTCTGTTCATTCCAGCCAGTCCGTGGTCTTCTTAAGGGCAGAACCTGTGTCTTAGACATCTCTGTGTCAGGACCCACCCTAATGCCTGGCAGTAAGGGCATAGCTGTGTTTGTTGGAAGGAAGGAAGGAAGGAAGGAAAGGAGGAAGGGAAGAAGGAAGGAATTAATTACTTTATATAGTCCTGGAAATGAGCATAGGTTCAGGTCCTGGCACTGCCAATACTCACAGGGTGACCTTAGGCAAGATATATAATCTATTTCAGCCTCAATTTCCTTATCTGTCAATGAAGTAGATAATCCCTCAAATTCCTTCCAGCTGAAACATTTTGTAATCTTATGCCTCTAAGCTTAGGTTCTCAATTCTTTCATACCCAAAGCCATTTTATGTAACAAATAGTTTAAAATCCCCTTTTGCCAGCACGACATGAAATGCTCCCATAGTATGACCTACCCCCAACCAATTAGAAGAAAACTAATGCTCTGACTGTAATACACAAGGAAAGTAATTTATGATAACATCATATGTGTGCCCTTAGGTAGCAGCATGGCTAGGACTCTACTAGAAGACAAAACTGAGGGGTCGGATGCTCGTACATACTTCCACGAGACCCGCTGAGCGATGTGCTGCCATTATTGACGAAACTGTTTTTAATGATAAAATTTCTAACAAGCAGCGTGCATTGTTTCCAGAATTGACAGAGTAGTCCCATACTGGAAAACCCGGGATGTGTAAAACAAATAATAAGCTCAGATAATTATAAACAGGCTTTTCACCATGTGAATATCAAGTGGGATGTTCAAAAGTTCTGTGAGACGCAGGAAGATTCTTTGTAGTGCCAGCCTGCCCCTGACATTGAGCATCTCCGGAGTCTTAGGCCTGTGCCTGCTACGTACCAGCTGGGCCTCCACTCACTGTGCCAGCCAAGAACCTACACACTCACCAGTGTCCAAGATGCTGTCTAGAGGATGGTGCCATTCCCACCGAGAACCAGCACCCTCAGCTTTGAAACATGATGTGAAAGGTTGGCTTGACAGGCGTGGGGTCTGTGTAGTTACACAGGGCCCCCCTGCTCTTAGAAGGGCTCTGTGCTTGGTTTAATACTCTGCTGTCCCCTTAAAATCTCTAATGAGTTTGAGCAAGGGGCCCTGCATTTTCATTTTGCACCAGGCCCCGCAAATTGTATGGTCAGCCCTGGGTATGTATCCTGATAGGATTCTTGCATTCCTCAGTATCTGAAAGGCGTTTGAATGATTGACTTGCTTTGCCTTCAAGTGCTTTCTTTTAATTAGATAGGTTATCTCGAATTATTTTTATTTATTGACTGATGGTCAATTCTCTCATTCATTAAACCAATATATATTGAACTTCTAGGACATTCCAGGTAGACTCTGGAATTGGAAGACCTGAATTCTAATCCTGAAAGACCTCATAGATCCTTGAGCTCTCTTTCTTTAACCCAGTGTTATTAATAATAACTATCCTTACTGCACAGAATAACTGTAAAGGCAAAAAGATTCGGTACATTTGGAAGTAAATAGTTATTATTATGATCAAACGTCAATTGTTAATTTTGTTCTTGTGCCACTCTCCATCTCTGGAGTGAAATTTCCTCCTTTTTTCCCAGTTAGATGTCACAGAACATGACACTCTTGACAGGGCACCAAATACTAACTTTCCTATGAAAACTGGGAAATGATAGAATAATTGGATTCAGCAAAATCTATCAATTTGAGCTTTATGAGCACTAGTTTGGAATTTATGACAATTTATAAAAGAATTTCACCAAAAAAGGAGCGCCTGGGTGGTTCAGTCAGTTAAGCGTCTGCCTTCGGCTCAGGTCATGATCCTGGGGTCCTGGGATCGAGTCCCACATTGAGCTCCGTGCTCAATGGGAAGCCTGCTTCTCCCTCTCCCTCTGCGCCTCCCCCCTGCTCATGTTCTCGCTCTCTCTCCCTGTCTCTCTCTCAAATGAATAAGTAAACAATCTTTTAAAAAAAAAAGAATTTCACCAAAAAATGTATTAAATTCAGTTAACCAGAGGATTGTGGATGTTTTGGGCTGAAATGGACCTCAAAAAATTATCCAGTGCTTCAATCTGCTATAACACCCTTATCGATTATTCATAGAGCCAGCTTTGGGTAACGCCCGTGATGTGTATTGTGGAAGCATGTGCTTCCTATGCGAAGAACGTTTTAAAAAGCAATTTACCAGCCTTCACATGCTAATTACAAATTAGTCTCATCTACTCATTAAAACAGGGCAGGGCAGCATGCCTTCTACTTGGCAACACTTATTTAATCTAGTTGTATTTTATAGTAACAAAACTGCTCAGGGAAGACATAATTTATAATCCATACTTTTCACTAATTTAGCTCAGCCCTAAGCAATTAATTTTTTATTAGTAAGGTATTGCCATATTAAGAAGAAATAAAAAATATAAGGACTAACTTTAAAAAAGTGTTATGCTCAGAATCCACAGGGATACAGTTAATTGGTTCAGAGATGATTCCACAGCAACAATTTGTGCTTCAGAGAAAGATAAAAGCTGGTCTTGCTCTAATTTGTGGGAATTATGGGCTGAGTCACAGCACGGGCCAGGCAGGTGTCACAACCAGGATGATCCTCACACTATCACTTACGGGAAGAGAAAAGGCCATTGCGTTTGGAGACTGGAGTTCTTCACTTTGAGGTGCCTTTATAGAAATAGAATTGATTGGAGCCAAATTCTTGCATGGATTACTAGCTGGATATAGTTTATAGTTGAGAGTTTGGAAATTAAGACATTTTGATAACATTAAGGAAATGGCAGCATTTATTTAGATAGATTTTACTTATTTTTCTTTTTCTAAAAGATTTTATTTTTTATAATAATTTTTTATTATATTACACTAGTCACCATACAGTATCCCTAGTTTTTGATGTAAAGTTCCATAATTCATTACTTGCGTATAACACCCAGTGCACCATGCAATATGTACCCTCCTTACTACCCATCACAGGCCTATCCTATTCCCCCCCTCCCCTCTGAAGCCCGCAGTTTGTTTCCCAGAGTCCATAGTTTCTCATGGTTCATTCCCCCTTCTGTTGACCCCCCCTTCGTTCTTCCCTTTCTTCTCCTACCGATCTTCCTACTTCTTATAAGATTTTATTTTTTTATTTGACACAGAGAGAGAGAGAGCAGCAGAGGGAGAGGGAGAAGCAGGCTCCCCACTAAGCAGGGAGCCTGATGGCAGGACTCGATCCCAGGACCCTGGGATCGTGACTTGAGCTGAAGGCAGATGCTTAACCAACTGAGCCACCCAGGCGCCCCTATTTAGATAGATTTTATATGCAAACCTATTTATATGCACATGGGTGTGTGTGTGTGTGTGTGTGTGTGTGTGTGAGAGAGAGAGATATGAGGCATGAGGAGGTCAAACAGTCATGCCCTGGGATAATACCAGGCTGAGTGGGGTATTACAGAGCATTGGAAGCACTGGAACACTTTGCAAGCAGAATGTCNTGTGTGTGAGATATGAGGCATGAGGAGGTCAAACAGTCATGCCCTGGGATAATACCAGGCTGAGTGGGGTATTACAGAGCATTGGAAGCACTGGAACACTTTGCAAGCAGAATGTCACCATTAGTGCTCAAAGGGGTGTGAAACCTGCTGCCTGCTGCTGAAGCTCACAGAATGTGGAAGCAATGCAGCTGCCTAAAAATGGGGGGGCCGTGGTACAGATGGTTCAGGTTAGAGAGACAGGGAGCTTCAGCAGTACGCTGCAGGTATTTTCAGAGTGTGTTGGAGGGAATCAGAATTTTCTCTAGAAATAAATTATTTAATAACCCTTAGGACCTAGTATTTAAAGGCTAAGCTCGACGGAAGCGTGTGGCAAAGACAAGGCTTATGTGTAAGGGGTCTGAAGCAAGCAAAGGGCATTTCTGCGTGCAGAGTGTGGGACGAGGGTGTGGGGACCCAGGGAGCAGGGCTGTTCTGTAGCCTGGGTAGCTGCAACAGCTCTTCAAAGCCTGCCAAACACCTGCCATGGGCTCTCTGCGGTGCTCTCGTTAAAAATGCTAATTCCTCAGCCCCACTTCAGGTTTGCTGAATCAGGAATATGTATTTTTAACAACCTTCCTTGGTGATTCTCAGTCACTCTGAAGAGTGAGAATCAGGTCTTCTGGGAGGAACTGAATAAGTACTGGTTTAATATCTGTCTCCTTTCTAGAAGATGTGTCCCGTGGGGGGTGCAGGCCCTTGTCTTGTCCTGGCACCTAGTTTAGTCCATCAACCATGAATGAATGAATGAATGGAAGGAACTACAAACTGATACCACAACCTAGCATATATCATTTATAGGCCTTTTTCATTTTGGTAGTAGAGCCAATGGATTCTAGTACTTATTTCAGAAGAAGATTGAACATTTACAATTAAATCCATTGTGTGTGTGTGTGTGTATATATATATATATATATATATATATTGTGTATATGTATACAATGTTTTAAAAAAGAAGAAGATTGAACATTTACAATTAAATCCATTGTGTGTGTGTGTATATATATATATATATATATATATATATATATAGTGTATATGTATACAATGTTTTAAAAAATCTTAGCGCATTGTTGTACTTAAGTATCTTGAGTAGACAGATTCTTCCTGATTATTACGGTAGCGATTTTGGCATTCGGAGTGGAGAGTGCCGGGTGCGTGTAGCATCCCTGACAGAATTCTTCCTTAATTAAGTTTGTCTCTGTCTCTGCTGTATTTTACACACCTAGTCAGGGAGGTATTGCAAGGAAACAGGTATGGACTTACAGTTAAAACCCGGAGGAAAGAGTTCAAAGACAGAGCACATCACATTGTGGTGGTTTGACCGTCTTTCAACTCCTTCCCTGTTGGATAACCTGAGGGTATAGGGAGGCTGCAACCCTAAACTCAAGCCCTTCTTCCCCACACAGAGGTTGTTTCATAAAAGCCACTCAGGCCTTTCTTCTCAAGTTCTTCATACACTTTTCACCAGAAAAAAGAAATCATTCATATCTAACAAAGGGTCTTGGATTCTTTAGATAGTTTCCATTATAAGTTTTTGGCACTGCTATTACCCTGGGCTCACGTTACCTTTCTGATCCCCCTTCTTTCATCTGCTGAAAATGGATTATTTCCTTATTAGCCTGAAACCGTTACTGTTCACCGGGAGCAGCCTATGCATGAACAATGCTGAGCCTGGAATATTGCTAGGGATCCACATTTGCTCAGAAACTTTCCTTTAAAAAACAAGATTTCCTGAGACTGGGTTGGCAGTGTGGATTCTGGAAAGGGTTATTATCACCAGGAAACTTTCCAGACCTCTGTCTTGAGAAAGTTGAGCCCTGCTGACACGTGTTGGGAAACCACAGCAAAGTATTTTCTGGGGAACCCTGAGGTTCTGTGGAGGTCCCTCAGGAGCCTGTTCCACTGGGGGTGCCTGGGCCTCAGGGACATGGTGAGGAACCCCAGAGGGTGGGTCTCCAAGTTCTCGCTACTCTGCTTCAGCGTTCTTCTGCACTGAGTTCTCCCACCATTGAAATTCTGCTTCTTAGCCTATTTGAAGAAAAGGACCCCATTCCTCAATATTTTAGAAATCACTGTTATAGATTATCTCAAATTTGAAACATGTCCCGGGGTTCTTAGCCAGGGTCCATGGGTATTACTCAGGGATTTGTGAATTTGGGTGGGAAAAATTATACTTTTCTGTTCACTAATCTATAACTGAAACTTGTCCTTTTTAGTGATTATGATTATAGGCAAATCACAGTCATCTTAGCAAAACCCATGACTATGTCCCTAATAGAAATCACAGAGATTTTCATATGGAATTGCAGTTGTTGAAGGTATCTCAAAACATTATTTACATATACTATTATTTTGAAATTCTGGTAGTCATTAGTTTCTCTGATAGAACTTCCTTCTTTTTCTTTTTTTATTTTATTTTATTTACTTATTAGAAAGAGCGGGCAAGCATGAGTGGGGGGAGGGGCAGAGGGAGAGGGACAAGCAGACTCCCCACTGAGTGGGGACCCCAATGCGGGGCTTGATCCCAGGACCTGGAGATCATGACCTGAGCTGAAGTCAGATGCTTAATGACTGAGCCACCCAGGTGCCCCTAGAACTTTCTTCTTGATGCATAAATAAAGAAGCACTTATATTCCCAGAGCACAGTGTTTTAAATATTCTGATAACTAGATGTCAGTATTATTAGTGTCTTTGGTAGTCTGATGCATTTTGTTTTATGCATTAAAAAAATTATTCTGACAAGAGTTTCATAGACTTCAGTAGACTGTTTTGTTGGGTCCACAGCACAAGAAAGGTTAAGAACCCCTGAGACCAAGTTGGTGTCTGCATTCTGTGGTTGTAGTAGCTCATGTGTTATAATAAGAAGTTAAAAGCATCTGGGATTGAAATCACAGGGGCTAGGTTTGAGTCCCAGCTCTGCCACTTGTCAGCAAAAAAGCAAGTTGCGAGCTCCTTGCCTTTTAGAGAAATAATAGCTCCCCTGTACAGTTATCAGGAGGGTTAAGTAAATGGCATAAGCTTCCCCAATCTATGGTCTCCCCAACTCAGTTCTTTTATCACAAAATGCATGCATTTTCCTTCTGAAATAAAATCCTGATGCTGCTACCCTACCCCTGCCTACAGTATTTCATCCAGCACCACATAAGGGGCCCACTTGGTCTCTGCTCCCTACTAGACCACATCGACCACAAAGAACTTTTTGCCACATCTTTGCTGCATCCTCCATTTCCTTCCTTTAGACCTTTGCTTGCGCATTGCCTGTAACGCCTGTTCCATCTTGTCCATCTAGAAGCCTCCCACTCAAGCCGTGATGCCTCTCCACAGCCTTCCCCATTTCTCAAGGCTGACTCCCCGCTCCTCTGTGCTCCCAAGGACTTGCTGTACTCTTCTGTGATAACATTCACGCATGTTATATAAATTCACTTGTGCCATGTTTGGTTCTGTCATTCTCCATTATATTATGACTTTTTCCAAGCCTGGGATAGGGAGTTGTGTCAGGGAGGAAGCTTGTGCACCTTGAAAAACATGTTGATACTGTAATTGCATCTATGTGATTTTAACCACGGTAATTCTCGTATTTTGAAATTCCTGTCAGAGAGGACTTGAGATTTTTATGTGAATCCAAAGGTGGCATTTATTATAAAAGGTTGAGAGCATTTGTCTACTGAGGGAAATAGAGTGAAAAAAAAATCAAGAATGACACTGCATGCAGTGAGTTCTGGGTAGGCACAGAGGAGGGAGCTTAGCTAGGGATAAGACCAGCTTCCTTGAGAAGTTCCGGTTTATTTTCTCCTCCTGAAATAAACTTGCAATAAAACCTTTACCTCCCTCCTTCCCTTTCAACTTCACAGAGTTCATAAGGAACAAGTGAGCCCCCCAGCCAGCACTAAAACAAGGTAGCAGACAGAATTTTCTCTCCTGCCCTGCTCTTGGTTTCAGGTTCTTGGCTTGCAGAGGTGGTATCTGGCTAGAGAAGTCAGTGGCTGGTGGCAGGGCTATCTCGTCCATCCACCCAGCTGCAGGTTCTGAAATCCCCACAGCTCGGTGCAGAGGGACCATGGGGTGACCTGCTGGGGTGCAAGCAAGCTGTGCTCCGGGGGCAGAAGGTGGGAGAAGCGACCTGCATCTGGTAAGCAGCTATGCACACCCCCTGGAACCTTGTGACAAAAGTGTACGTTAGATACTCTTTACATTTTATAGCTGGGGGATCTGAAGCTCAAAAAAAATGACATGATTTGCTCAAATTTCAGGCATAGTGCTGGGGTTTGAATCCACAATATGGGTTAATATGACTCCACAATGCACATTCGTTCTCTTCCAGAAAACTGTATTATAGCCTCCCATCCTTGTTCACCCTGCACATCTTGGTTTCCCACAAGACTAAAAAAGGAAGTTTGTTCATCTTTAGCTTTATGTTTTGGGTAAATTAAAAACAATAGAATGTATTTGTAGTACATTAATCTCTTTTTGGTTTATAAAATGCTGTCACGTAATCATCATCTTTGACACCACCTCTTTCCCACCCCCGCCTCCTGCTACAAGCAACGAAGTCGAGGCACAAAGTGGTTAAGTGACTTGCCCAAGGGGGAGATTTGTTCAATCATGAAGATGGGCCTGAACTTTTTCTACTTTGCATCCTGACTTGAAAGGCAGGGAACATATGCTCAAGGGGGAGATCTCACTAACTTTCATGTCAGATCGTTCTCTTGCTAATTTAATCCTGTCATTCCTAGTTACATCCCTTTGGAAAACCACCACCAATCCTTTCTCTTTTGATATTTTCATGCTAAAAATATTCTCTGCACAGCCACCTCACTCACAAACAAGCAAGTCAGCGCTCTCCCCAGAAGTGTATCCTGCAGGTCCCACCCGCACCCCAGCCCCCAGGTTGCTTTAGCTTTCCTTTCAGTTGGATTTATTCAGAACCTCCCCCTAGAGGAGGGGGCCAGGCAGAAGGCAGTACTGGGCTCTCCTCGATTCTTTGTCCGCGTGGCCATGTCCCAGTGGGAGTGAAGGGCTCCCCAAAGGGAGAAGATTATTTGAGTTTTGTAAATGGTGCCCTCCAAAAACCACTCGACATTAATGTTTCATGGCTAGCCTCTGTGAGGCCAGGGCTGGAACATTCAGCTGTGAGGGTGTTTATATTTGTGGAGCTCTCTTGAACATTTGCTGCGGGTTTCAAACAGCTGCTACGCTGAAGCTCTGGGGATAGGAAGATCATGAATATTCAGGTGAAGCCACCAGAATGAACAGCCGTTAATAGAATAAATGCCTAAACAGTTGTGTAAGGCTTATTAAGACCTATTGGGGCTGAGATAATAAATTCCCACTCTGACATGTTGCAACTACTGTCGCTTAAACACTTTGGACCACCTCTTCTGAACTGAAGGAAAAAATGATGTTAGTTCTCTGCGCGAACACAAAGAAACACCTGGAAGCCTTGGCAAGGGGATGAGATTTGGCAGAGATCTTTCCGTGTACCGACGCATCCTCAGGAAAATGATGTGCTGTTCGTTGTTCGTATTGTCAAGGTTATCTCAATCTGGCTGGAATGGGCGCTGCTCTCGCCCTGGAGAAAATCTGTCCTGACTCTATCTCGCTGCCTGGACATCAGCGGAGAGGCACCAGGAACCCCTGTGGCACTGAGCCTGGCCACTCTCCCCTGCAGCCCCTGTGGCCTGGGGCCTCTCCCTCCATCAGCCCCTCACATCACAGTATTGGAGGGAACGAATATACATTACCATGAGGCTCTTTCCCCTTCTGCTCCACAAATCCATAGCAGGAACGCGATGCAAAGATTGCAAATGTAAAAGTGACCTTTCCAAGTGGCAACACCTGGTGTGTTAAAAAGTTCACTGCAGCCTGGTTTTGGAACGCGCACGCTGTAAACATGGGGAATGTGGGAGAGAGCCGAGAGAAGCTGTTTTCTCCTTTGGACGTTAGCTGTCACATTGCGTTAGACGGAGGCAAACTGCTCAGTTCTGGCACCCCAAGTCACAAGGCATTAGCCAAGGGGAAACAGAAGAACTCACTCGGGTTCGCACCTAGAGGCAGACTCAGTAATATTTGATCAGAAACCTGCTGTCAATTCAGATCAAGGGCATTTGACTTCAAATAAAGGCGACTAACTCAATTAAGGAAGCTTGTGCACGTAAGGCCACGTTTGTCTCCGAAGCTGACAGGGAGAGCTCATAACGCACTGGTCATGTTTACTTATTGTCCCCACCTCTGAAGACATGATGGGGGTCCTGCTGAAAACTCTGACTCATCAGAATTTTTGGAAAATGCATCGCAAAGAAATGCACATTTCCCAGTGCGGCTTGGTAGGAGCGGCCCCTCGTAGGGTGACACAGATCTGAGTTCGGGTCAATGCCTGGGTGACCCGAAGCAGGGTATCTCACTTCCCTGAGGCATAGATGCCTCATCTGTGACACAGGCTTCACTCTAGCTCTTTACCAGCATATCTAAGGATTAAGAATGTGTAACCTGGTAAAGATACCGGCCCACGATAGTTGCTCAGTTAGTATTGTTTATTCTTTCATTCCACAAGCACTCATGAGTTTGTTTACTTCCCTTCCTCCCCATCCCTTCTACAGATGATTTGAAAAGGGCTAGGTTTAGGAAATCCCCTGGCAAAGCAGAGGCTAGCCTCTTTCTTAGGCCGTTTTAGATGTCTCTGTGCCTCTAACATACTGGATCAATCAGCACGTTGCATAAAAACCAGGCAAACGGATGAAGGAAAAGCCATGTGCGCCTCTCCTTCAGCCCTCTGTACTCTGCTCTCCAGCAATTGTGGGTGACCTGGTCATCAGTACAAGAACCAAATCTGTTCTGGAACCTTTGGTGTCACGGTCGAAGTTCCAGAGAAAAAACAGATGGAATCAATTAATTAGTCCAAGCATGCTTAAACTGGAGGGACATTTCTTTTTCAAGAGTGGCCAAAGAGTAGGGGGAACATGCAAGGGACAAGGTAGCAGACGTTCCTCAAA
>NC_048219.1:35035360-35041315 GCF_002007445.2 Ailuropoda melanoleuca | reverse complement strand
GAGTGAAGGGCTCCCCAAAGGGAGAAGATTATTTGAGTTTTGTAAATGGTGCCCTCCAAAAACCACTCGACATTAATGTTTCATGGCTAGCCTCTGTGAGGCCAGGGCTGGAACATTCAGCTGTGAGGGTGTTTATATTTGTGGAGCTCTCTTGAACATTTGCTGCGGGTTTCAAACAGCTGCTACGCTGAAGCTCTGGGGATAGGAAGATCATGAATATTCAGGTGAAGCCACCAGAATGAACAGCCGTTAATAGAATAAATGCCTAAACAGTTGTGTAAGGCTTATTAAGACCTATTGGGGCTGAGATAATAAATTCCCACTCTGACATGTTGCAACTACTGTCGCTTAAACACTTTGGACCACCTCTTCTGAACTGAAGGAAAAAATGATGTTAGTTCTCTGCGCGAACACAAAGAAACACCTGGAAGCCTTGGCAAGGGGATGAGATTTGGCAGAGATCTTTCCGTGTACCGACGCATCCTCAGGAAAATGATGTGCTGTTCGTTGTTCGTGTTGTCAAGGTTATCTCAATCTGGCTGGAATGGGCGCTGCTCTCGCCCTGGAGAAAATCTGTCCTGACTCTATCTCGCTGCCTGGACATCAGCGGAGAGGCACCAGGAACCCCTGTGGCACTGAGCCTGGCCACTCTCCCCTGCAGCCCCTGTGGCCTGGGGCCTCTCCCTCCATCAGCCCCTCACATCACAGTATTGGAGGGAACGAATATACATTACCATGAGGCTCTTTCCCCTTCTGCTCCACAAATCCATAGCAGGAACGCGATGCAAAGATTGCAAATGTAAAAGTGACCTTTCCAAGTGGCAACACCTGGTGTGTTAAAAAGTTCACTGCAGCCTGGTTTTGGAACGCGCACGCTGTAAACATGGGGAATGTGGGAGAGAGCCGAGAGAAGCTGTTTTCTCCTTTGGACGTTAGCTGTCACATTGCGTTAGACGGAGGCAAACTGCTCAGTTCTGGCACCCCAAGTCACAAGGCATTAGCCAAGGGGAAACAGAAGAACTCACTCGGGTTCGCACCTAGAGGCAGACTCAGTAATATTTGATCAGAAACCTGATGTCAATTCAGATCAAGGGCATTTGACTTCAAATAAAGGCGACTAACTCAATTAAGGAAGCTTGTGCACGTAAGGCCACGTTTGTCTCCGAAGCTGACAGGGAGAGCTCATAACGCACTGGTCATGTTTACTTATTGTCCCCATCTCTGAAGACATGATGGGGGTCCTGCTGAAAACTCTGACTCATCAGAATTTTTGGAAAATGCATTGCAAAGAAATGCACATTTCCCAGTGCGGCTTGGTAGGAGCGGCCCCTCGTAGGGTGACACAGATCTGAGTTCGGGTCAATGCCTGGGTGACCCGAAGCAGGGTATCTCACTTCCCTGAGGCATAGATGCCTCATCTGTGACACAGGCTTCACTCTAGCTCTTTACCAGCATATCTAAGGATTAAGAATGTGTAACCTGGTAAAGATACCGGCCCACGATAGTTGCTCAGTTAGTATTGTTTATTCTTTCATTCCACAAGCACTCATGAGTTTGTTTACTTCCCTTCCTCCCCATCCCTTCTACAGATGATTTGAAAAGGGCTAGGTTTAGGAAATCCCCTGGCAAAGCAGAGGCTAGCCTCTTTCTTAGGCCGTTTTAGATGTCTCTGTGCCTCTAACATACTGGATCAATCAGCACGTTGCATAAAAACCAGGCAAACGGATGAAGGAAAAGCCATGTGCGCCTCTCCTTCAGCCCTCTGTACTCTGCTCTCCAGCAATTGTGGGTGACCTGGTCATCAGTACAAGAACCAAATCTGTTCTGGAACCTTTGGTGTCACGGTCGAAGTTCCAGAGAAAAAACAGATGGAATCAATTAATTAGTCCAAGCATGCTTAAACTGGAGGGACATTTCTTTTTCAAGAGTGGCCAAAGAGTAGGGGGAACATGCAAGGGACAAGGTAGCAGACGTTCCTCAAAAAGCCTGAGGGCTAGGACTGGACATCAGTCTATATTTTGAATAAAGATGTATAGTGTTTGTTCCCATTAACAAAGAACTCAGGAGGGGATCCGATAGTCACCGTTTTTCCAGAGACAGGTTAGAAAGTGACCCTGAAAATCTGTCTGAATGGCAAAACTCTTGCAAAAGAGAGGGTAGGAAGGCTTTCCTTTCATGTGTTCTCAGTACCATTAAGGCAGTCATTTGTCCGTAATGATGTCTCCTGGCAGGAGTTTGGATGGGGTTGGTACATGGATTTAGGAAGCTACTGGCAAAGCCTGCTTGCCTGGCCAACAGCAGGGGCTTGGCTGATTTGAGACCAGATCTTTGTACCATTTCTCTTTCTCCTGCTTTTCCCTCCCCCTATCATGGGATAATCATCATCTCAACACCTTCCTGCCTCCCTTACTTGGCACCCTTCAATATTGACCATCACTCCCTGGGTTCTGATTGGTAGAGTTCACTTGAGGAGGGAGGTCTCTGAGAATTCTTTTTCTCTTATCACACAACAGGTGTGCTCTCTGGGCAAACCTGTAATGAGGAGGAGACCCTCTGGGGTCCTGGACTGTGGATTTGACATGTTAACATTTCCTGCCCTCCTGCCCCAGATCTCCTTGTCACATGAAGCTATTCTACCATTTCTCTTTCCCTCGGAACCTGAACAAACAGTAAACAACACATGTTTTCATTCTAATTCTGGAAAAGAAGAGCCATTTACAGCAAAAGCCCATGCCAAGTGGAGTCCCTCTTTTTCCAAGAGGTTTTGGGAGTGAGTAATTTTATTTTCATCCAACGAATAGGGGAAAAAATGCGAAATGGAGGTTGCTTCATAGATAATCAATGCAGAACGGAACTGAGGGATGACTGAGCCCAACCCGCTGATGCAGGTGAGGAAATTGGGAGCCCAGAGGTTAATGCCCCAGTGTTTGGGAATTTGCAGGAGAACTGAGGCAGCCCTTGGAACTAATACTAAGGATAAATTACAGTTTCTGAGGACTTTGTTTTAGGAGCAGGCATGGTCTCATTACTCCCGAACAGCCGTCTCTTACTCAGCTGAGGAAGCAAGGACTTGGGCAGTTAGGGAGCTCACCCTGGGTCACATGGACAGTAAGTGGCAGACTGAGGACTCACACTTGGGTCAGTGTGGTTCCAAAGCTGATGCTTAGACATCTTAGACCACTTCCCACTGCTCCCCCCCTTGCAAGGGGAGTCCCTGAGGCCAGAGGAGAACTGGGGCATCCATGCTCTCAAGCGGTACCAACTGGATCCAACTTCCCATGTGAAGTTGTCCGAGCAGAGCCGATGAGAGTCGAAGAAGTGGGGGTGCAGATCAGTACTGAACTTGAGCAAGTGAGCCTAAGGCACTTGCTTCGTCTCTTGCTGTATTTGACTCAAAAATTTTGCCGTTGTGGTTAGAGGTGATTTAAAATATGTTCCAGATGTGACTAGAGGCTGGTGAGCAAGTCTCCGGGCATGAGGGAGCTGGGCCAAGTGTGCACTAGCACCCAGGGCTGGCTCAGGAAGTGGGTCTATCAGCTGAAAAGGTAATAAGCTTCCTTTCACCTCTGGCCAGAGGAAACACGGGGTGGGAGGGGGACGGCTGCAGCTGGCTTGAGCTGGGTGGCTGGGAAGGAGAGGGCGGCTCCCAAAGCAAAGCAGCCTGTGGTTTCTATTTTTGTCCAATGTGCAGGGGATGCATGGTTTTCCGAGTCAGATAGCCTTGGGTCTGTACTGTAGCAGCTGTAGCTGGCAAGTAGCTTAATTCCCTAAGCCTCAGTATACTCATCTGTAAAATCGGGATCGATACCTGCTTACAGGACTGTTTTGAGACTTAGGGAGAACGTATGCAAAGAATCTGAGACAGAAGATGTTGGCTATTATGTGTTTATTTGGCGGCAGGAACAATAATTAAATCAATAGTTTTTAGAAGATTTTTCCAACTCTGTCTCTCTTCCTGCTCAAAAGGTCCTAAAAGCCTCCAGGATAAGTGGCTCAAGGTAGCTCAGTTACATTCAAATTACTTCTCAGGCTCTGTACCAGGCCGGGTTACTCTTGTATTCTCTGTGTATTGGCCCGTGTGATGAATTGAGCAGACACACAGGAGTGGTCATCAGCTGGCATACTGGATTGAGTTGCTTTGAGGGGAATGAAATGTGATGGTATAGATGGGTGAAAGCCATGAAGTTTGATTGGGGGCTCTCAGATCTGAAGACTTGGAAGCATTTTAAGAAAAGGGCAGTGTTGTTTAGGTGTCTGTCTTGGTAGTACATGTAGGGTTGGGATAGGTCAAGAAGGAAGAGTTCAGGGGGACTATTTTAGTCCTATAGTATGTGGCAGATGGAAATCCCAGTTATCTGACAGTAACAATAATCGATGGACTCTGTTCTGGGTGTCTTAGAAGGAGGTCTGCACAGGGTGGGGAGAGAATAGAAAGAGCCCANTAGAAGGAGGTCTGCACAGGGTGGGGAGAGAATAGAAAGAGCCCACGCCAGGAGTCCTGGTACAGCCACTCTCCTTGGGACCGCAATGCAGTCTTTCCACCTCTCAGGTCCTTCTACCTTGGAGGGGAGTCAATAATGGTCAGCTACAGGGCCCCAGAAGATCTACTAAGCTCTTTCGACGGTGCACGGTACACTGTGAAATGCTGTACAGTATGATACAAATACGACAAAGCTCTAGACTCCACCTTGGCTCTGATGCTTCCTGCCTCGGTGGCTTTGGGTACCTCGTATGACCTCTCTGAGCCTCAGCTTCTCTGGAAGGAAAGCGGGGGCAGCAAAATTGACTCTGCTGGTTATTTTGAGGGTCTGAAGTGTAACATTGGCAAGTGTTTCATAAAATGTACAGGGCGATCAGTGTAAAGGCCTATTGTAACTGCTTTTACTGCTTACGGATTTTAGTATTGATCTCATGTAGATTGAAGAAAAAACTGGAGCCCTTATATTAAACACCACATAGGGCACAGAGCTTTTTAATGCCCTGTAACACTCATTTCCAGTAAGAGGAAGAATGTAAGCCTTTGTGAAATGAAACACTCTTCCAAACCATTTTATTTGAACTTAATTTTACTATGTGGCTAGCGTGGGCAGAGTTCTGTGGGTAATACATGACTCACCCCTCAAGCTCTTCCAACAACAGTGAAAAGTTACAGCTATTTGATTTCCCCAATAAAGAGTTATTAGCAGTAATAATCCCAGAGAATATTAGGTTAGGTGCTGTAGTCCCTGTTCTCAGGGAGGCTTGAGTACAGTAAATACTTCACGATAACTCACCAGCTAAACAGAACAGATGCAGAGCCCTGGGGCTCCAGGCCCCGACTATGGCTGCCCCACTGAGTCTGCCCACTGGCCTCTGGCTTGGGCATCTCAGCTGGGGTGCTACGGACCTGAACTTACACAGCCTGCTGGACAGAAGGCCCTGCCAGTCCCTAAACACAGCATATCCCAAACCAAATAAAGCNACCAAACAAAGCATCTCTTTCTCAGACCTGCTCCTCCTGGTTGATTACCTGTCTGCTTAGTGACACCACCATCTCCCTGGTCCCAGAGATTCAAGACACTAGCATCTCAACTGATACTACCCTCTCATTTCCAAGGCCAATCAGGACTGGACCATGGCCAGCCAGGCACATCACCTTCCCGACTTTGGCATTTGTCATGCCTTCTCCATTATTGTGCTCACTGTCCCATTTCAGGTCCCTATTCTCAGGCGGACCATAGAAATTTTGCTTGTCTTTACTAAGCCCATCTGGATCTGGTTGTTCTGCCCAGTGTTGCTGTGTCCTTCCATATGATCCACTCTCCACCCACCTGCCATTCTGATCTTCTGAAAACACAGGTCTGAACGTCTCACTACCCCACTTGTAAGTCTTCTATGGCTCCCTACTGCCTATAGAATAATGTTTAAATTCCTTGGCCTGGCATTCTAGGCCCTCCACTATCTGGTCTTTTTTGA
>NC_048219.1:34927907-35035260 GCF_002007445.2 Ailuropoda melanoleuca | reverse complement strand
TAGTGGGGTTTTGGACTGTTTCATTCTTTGATGGAGCCACTGCACCAGGAACCATTCATAGCACATAACAGGCACTCCATAATAGCTGATGAGAAAATGAACCAAGATAAGACTTTTTCTGTGTGACTTCAAAGGGTAGAAGTTTGACAGTGGGTCAAAATTCGAGGAAGATTATCTGAGAGACCCAGTGCAGCCCTGTGACTAACCAGGAGGAGGCTCGGTCCTACGCAAGCCTTAAACAGAAGTCAGGTTTGGGAGCATGGCACAGTCTGCAGACCACCTGGGAAGCTCCTGCATAAGTCATCCAGGTGTATATAAATATAAATATCAGGTCACTGGCTGAGTCAGAATTTGGGGAGTGGCTCCAGGAATCTGCATTCATCTGCTTTCCACTTCCTGTGGACTCCAGAAGGGTTCAACAATGGCATGAACTACTCTAGAAGGGCAGTGAAGATTCTATCACTGTGGGAGATCAAGAAGAGGTTGGGTCCCCTAGGTTGGGTAACACTAGGCATGTGTCTGACTTTCCCACTGTACCCCCTAAGTAGTACTTGAAATAACACACAGTGTAGGCACTCAGTACAATTTGCTGAAAAGAAAATGAATGGGTTCAAAGGCTTGTTTAAACAAAATTAAATAAACAAATGTAAGTAGTAATGTTAAGTGTTCATTCTTTATATACTTAGGAAAGACAGAATGATTTATATGAACCAACAGCTAGATCTGGTTATTTTTTTTTGGACTTGGAAATGCCCTTTATATTCACAGATAACACCACAGATATGAAGTCATTAAATTTCTCCTCTAATATTTCTTTTTAAAGTCACATTTTTTGTATTACATTTGCATTACAAATTTCCAATAAGGAGGAATCTCTTAAGTTCACTTGAAGTTGACCTGGAAAAGGAAAATGGGGCTTGAAATTGAGGAACCACAGTTATAACAACCTTAATCAATTCACAAAACACTCGCCAGGAAAGAGGAAGTAAAGATACATAAACATGGCACACACAACATAAACAATTTATTTCATTTGGCAGAAGATGCCTTTAGGGAGAGCAGTGGAGGGGCTTGTTCCTCTCTGTTTGTCATGTTTTATCTTTAGCACTTACAAATCATTGGCACTTTCAAGGCACTGTTCCGATCACCTTGACACTTCCCTGCCTGGGATCTTCCTTTCTAATCAATAGGAATATCAGAAAGAATAAAGAAGTCCTTGTCAGGCTGGGAATGCCTTTTCAAAATAACTGGGAGAAATTCCTGACTCTCATGTTTGCAATTTTTAGCAGGTGACCATGGATTCCTCCAAGGATATACTTTTTGACCTAGTAAGCCAATAACCATTTTTACCCTTCTGTTTTGTTTTGTTTTTTTTTTTANAGTCCTTGTCAGGCTGGGAATGCCTTTTCAAAATAACTGGGAGAAATTCCTGACTCTCATGTTTGCAATTTTCAGCAGGTGACCATGGATTCCTCCAAGGATGTACTTTTTGACCTAGTAAGCCAATAACCATTTTTACCCTTCTGTTTTTTTTTTTTTTAAAGATTTTATTTATTTGACAGAGAGAGATAGCCAGCAAGAGAGGGAACACAAGCAGGGGGAGTGGGAGAGGAAGAAGCAGGCTCCCAGCAGAGGAGCCTGATGTAGGGCTTGATCCCAGGACTCCCGGATCATGCCCTGAGCCAAAGGCAGACGTTTAAAGACTGAGCCACCCAGGCGCCCCTACCCTTCTGGTTTTAATCCATTTTAATATCTGCATTTTCTATTGATTTGGATGTGTAAAGGAGGTGTTTAAATGCTGTCATGGTCATTTGGTCTTCAAGGATATAGCTTGAGGTATCACTGAATATTACTTCCTTGTACCCCATCTCTTTCACTTAACAGGAATGACCCTCTGTAGAGCAGGTTGAATGGTGACCCCCCAAAATATATATCTATTCAGAACCTGTGTATGTGATCTTATTCAGAAAAAGGGTCTTCGCAGTTGTAATGAAGTTAAGGATCTCAAGATTAGAGGACCCAAGAAGGCCAATGACAAATGTCTTCCGTGGAAGAGGAGGAGATAGACACAGGGGAGAAGGTGATGTGAAGATGGAAGATTGGAGAGATGTGTCTATTAGCCAAGGAAGATCAAGGTTGCTGGCAGCCACTAGAAGCCAGGAGAGAGGCACAGGACTGTTTTCCTCTCAAAGACCCCAGACTTGCATACACCTTGATTTTTAGACTTCTGTCCTATGAGAGAATACATTTCTGTGGTTTGAAGCCACCCAGTTTCTGTTACTTTGTTATGGCCATCCCAGAAAACTGATACACTATGCTTTGGACCTAGTATCTCTGGCTTACTGCCACCCCAGTTTGCTAGCAGGCCAGACTTCTCCTGAAGTGTGAGGCTTCCTGCTATAGTGTCCTGAGGGATCTTATTCCACAGTCTGTGCTGGGCAGCTAGACTTCGAGAACAACCATGAGCATCTTGGGGTGGAGAAAATGGAAAAATAGCTGACAATTGTTGATCACTTATTATTTCTCAGGTGTTGTGCTAAGAGATTTACATGCATTTTTTTTTCAATGTTCACAGTAGATCTCTGAAGTCAGGTCCATTATTTTCTTCTGTTTTGTAAATGAGGAAACAGAGGCTCAGAGGATTTACCTAGAACATGTTCAGACAATTAGTGTTGAGAGGAGGGCTGAACTTTGAACCTGTGTCAGCCTCACTCCAAAGCCTTTTCTCCAAATTATTCAGAATTTCAGGGAAAACAGAGAGCACTTTGAGGGACAGGGCCATGCTAAGGAGAGCTTTAACGTTCATGAAAGCATTTCTGGATATCTGTGCAATTTCTTAGATTTTAAAAATCACTCTACTTGAGAAGGGGGTGCTGGACTAACTTGCCTAGGGTGAGTGACTCAGATCTGATTTTTTAAAAAAGATTTATTTATTTATTTTAGAGACAAAAAGAAAGAGAGTGCCCACAAGTGGGGGTAGAGGCAGAGGGAGAGAGAGACTCTCGAGTGGACTCCACGATGAGCGTGGAGCCCACCTCAGGGCTAGACAGTGCTCGATCTCACGACCCTGAGATCAAAACCTGAGCTGAAACCAAGAGTCAAATGCTTTACAGACTGAGCCACCCAGGTGCCCCTCAAATTTAATTTTTATTTAATCCCCCAAACAATGTTATAAAAAACCGTTAACACTGTTAAACAAATTCCTTCAAGTCATGGGATATTGAGGTGGCTCATGAGGAGATGAAAGCACCAGGATTAAATTTCAGAATCTATTTGGCTTATGAATAACTTTACATTGAAAAATATATCCTCACACTAGAAAAAAATGTCAGTGAATGACCCTCCAATCTCTGTGTAGGAAGGGATTTTTTTTTTTTTTTNGTGGAGGAGCCCGATGTGGGACTCGATCCCAGAACGCCGGGATCACGCCCTGAGCCGAAGGCAGACGCCTAAGGACTGTGCTACCCAGGCGCCCCTGTAACTCTTTCTGTTTCTTATGGATCACTATATTGTAAGTCACTTGGTGCTGAGATCATGCCTTTTTATCTTTCTACTTCTCATTGAACCTTGCAAATAATTAATCTTGCTATATTGTGTGAGGGAGTTACGTACTTATTGGTTAAGAGACTAGTTCTTAGCATCAGAGAGATCTGGGTGGCCCTGGACAATGAAACTGCTCCCAGCCTCAGTTTCTCCAACAGAGTAAGTTGTGGTAGGGATTCAGTGAATTTGTATGCTTTGGGGGCTCATCATGGTGCCAAGGACATAGAATGTATTCTGATAATGGCAGGTGACACTGAAATGAATTGTGTGACACCTCTCTGTATAATAAGGAAAAATATGTATCATCTTAACAGTTGGTATGAACGTTTTTCTTAGTGAGGAAACTCTCTTTGCTTGGGAAAATAACCTTGATGATTCACTAAGGGTATTTGAGATCAAAGGGTGTGAGTGTTGTTGTAAGCCCAATACCTCCCTTCCGCGAGAAAAGGGGTCTGGTTCTAAGAGTCGCATCTAGAGAATATGGTTTTTTTTTTTTTTTTCTCCTCCTCCTGAGAAGGAAGAGTACAAAGGGATAGAGAATCATGAAGGATGAGGCTGAATTAGTGGGAAGGAAATGAATGAATTATGAAAAAGCTAAGTGAAGTCCCATATTGAAATCCTTGGCTGGTGGGATGGTCCAACCTTTTACATTTAGTGCTTAACATGACATTGTGTTGCTGCGTCACTCCCTCCTGTTTCTTTCACAAGCTCAGCAATTTCTCCCAAAAACCTACTCACAAAACTCACAAAAGATTTGCATGAAGATTTAAATAAGTAGAAATGATTTCTTTCATGATCTGGTGGACATGGGCCTAGGTAGGGATGACNCCCAAGAAGGCCAATGACAAATGTCTTCCGTGGAAGAGGAGGAGATAGACACAGGGGAGAAGGTGATGTGAAGATGGAAGATTGGAGAGATGTGTCTATTAGCCAAGGAAGATCAAGGTTGCTGGCAGCCACTAGAAGCCAGGAGAGAGGCACAGGACTGTTTTCCTCTCAAAGACCCCAGACTTGCATACACCTTGATTTTTAGACTTCTGTCCTATGAGAGAATACATTTCTGTGGTTTGAAGCCACCCAGTTTCTGTTACTTTGTTATGGCCATCCCAGAAAACTGATACACTATGCTTTGGACCTAGTATCTCTGGCTTACTGCCACCCCAGTTTGCTAGCAGGCCAGACTTCTCCTGAAGTGTGAGGCTTCCTGCTATAGTGTCCTGAGGGATCTTATTCCACAGTCTGTGCTGGGCAGCTAGACTTCGAGAACAACCATGAGCATTTTGGGGTGGAGAAAATGGAAAAATAGCTGACATTTGTTGATCACTTATTATTTCTCAGGTGTTGTGCTAAGAGATTTACATGCATTTTTTTTTTCAATGTTCACAGTAGATCTCTGAAGTCAGGTCCATTATTTTCTTCTGTTTTGTAAATGAGGAAACAGAGGCTCAGAGGACTTACCTAGAACATGTTCAGACAATTAGTGTTGAGAGGAGGGCTGAACTTTGAACCTGTGTCAGCCTCACTCCAAAGCCTTTTCTCCAAATTATTCAGAATTTCAGGGAAAACAGAGAGCACTTTGAGGGACAGGGCCATGCTAAGGAGAGCTTTAACGTTCATGAAAGCATTTCTGGATATCTGTGCAATTTCTTAGATTTTAAAAATCACTCTACTTGAGAAGGGGGTGCTGGACTAACTTGCCTAGGGTGAGTGACTCAGATCTGATTTTTTAAAAAAGATTTATTTATTTATTTATTTTAGAGACAAAAAGAAAGAGAGTGCCCACAAGTGGGGGTAGAGGCAGAGGGAGAGAGAGACTCTCGAGTGGACTCCACGATGAGCGTGGAGCCCACCTCAGGGCTAGACAGTGCTCGATCTCACGACCCTGAGATCAAAACCTGAGCTGAAACCAAGAGTCAAATGCTTTACAGACTGAGCCACCCAGGTGCCCCTCAAATTTAATTTTTATTTAATCCCCCAAACAATGTTATAAAAAACCGTTAACACTGTTAAACAAATTCCTTCAAGTCATGGGATATTGAGGTGGCTCATGAGGAGATGAAAGCACCAGGATTAAATTTCAGAATCTATTTGGCTTATGAATAACTTTACATTGAAAAATATATCCTCACACTAGAAAAAAATGTCAGTGAATAACCCTCCAATCTCTGTGTANCATAACGCTGGGATCATGCCCTGAGCCGAAGGCAGAAGCTTAACCGCTGTGCCACCCAGGTGCCCCGGAAGGGATTTTTTAAACTTAAAAGTAATGGAAGGAATCACAAAGGAAAATTTAGATAAAATTTACATAAAAATTAGTAACTGTGTGTCAAAAGATACTTTAAACAAAATTAGAGGACAAAGAAATGTCTAGAAAAATACTTGTGGCAAACAGAAAGAGAGACCTAACAGCCTAAATATATAAAGATGTCAAACATATTAAGAAGAGAAACAATATTATCATTATTCCCCGAAGGATAAGTGAAGCGAGGGAAGGGTGAGATGAATTGTGGTATGCCATGTGCTAAGACAGTATGTAATCATCTAAATGATGATCAGAAACGGTATTCAGCAGCAGGAAGATTCTCATTATAAAATGCTAAATCCACACAGCAAGCTATGTAATATGCTCTGTATAATAATGAAAGCGCTCATTTGGGATTCCTCATGCACCAAGCACGACACCGAGTACTTTCCATGCCTCATCTCACTGAGTCCCCAGAACACCCTAACCAGGTATATACTATTATTTCCATTTTTTTGTTTGTGGACACTATGGCTCAGAGAGGTGAGTAACTTGCTCAGTGTTATTCAACAAATTCACAACAGAGCCGGGATTTACATCCAGTTCTGTCTGTCTCCAAGTTGTAACTCTTTCTGTTTCTTTCTTTCTTTCTTTTTTTTTTTTTAAAGATTTTATCTTTTATTTATTTGACAGAGATAGAGACAGCCAGCGAGAGAGGGAACACAAGCAGAGGGAGTGGGAGAGGAAGAAGCAGGCTCATAGCAGAAGAGCCTGATGTGGGGCTCGATCCCAGGACTCCGGGATCACGCCCTGAGCCGAAGGCAGACGCCTAAGGACTGTGCTACCCAGGCGCCCCTGTAACTCTTTCTGTTTCTTATGGATCACTATATTGTAAGTCACTTGGTGCTGAGATCATGCCTTTTTATCTTTCTACTTCTCATTGAACCTTGCAAATAATTAATCTTGCTATATTGTGTGAGGGAGTTACGTACTTATTGGTTAAGAGACTAGTTCTTAGCATCAGAGAGATCTGGGGTGGCCCTGGACAATGAAACTGCTCCCAGCCTCAGTTTCTCCAACAGAGTAAGTTGTGGTAGGGATTCAGTGAATTTGTATGCTTTGGGGGCTCATCATGGTGCCAAGGACATAGAATGTATTCTGATAATGGCAGGTGACACTGAAATGAATTGTGTGACACCTCTCTGTATAATAAGGAAAAATATGTATCATCTTAACAGTTGGTATGAACGTTTTTCTTAGTGAGGAAACTCTCTTTGCTTGGGAAAATAACCTTGATGATTCACTAAGGGTATTTGAGATCAAAGGGTGTGAGTGTTGTTGTAAGCCCAATACCTCCCTTCCGCGAGAAAAGGGGTCTGGTTCTAAGAGTCGCATCTAGAGAATATGGTTTTTTTTTTTTTTTTCTCCTCCTCCTGAGAAGGAAGAGTACAAAGGGATAGAGAATCATGAAGGATGAGGCTGAATTAGTGGGAAGGAAATGAATGAATTATGAAAAAGCTAAGTGAAGTCCCATATTGAAATCCTTGGCTGGTGGGATGGTCCAACCTTTTACATTTAGTGCTTAACATGACATTGTGTTGCTGCGTCACTCCCTCCTGTTTCTTTCACAAGCTCAGCAATTTCTCCCAAAAACCTACTCACAAAACTCACAAAAGATTTGCATGAAGATTTAAATAAGTAGAAATGATTTCTTTCATGATCTGGTGGACATGGGCCTAGGTAGGGATGACACTTACAGAAGGGAGCCTGGGTGACCGTAAGTACAAACCTCTCTGAGGATCCTCAGAAATCTTGAGACTTCCAACAGAGCAGCTGGGATTCACACTGATACAGCTGACTCTTGAACAATGTGATGGTTAGGGGTGTCAAAAATCTACATATAATTTTTGACTCCCCCCAAGACTTAAGTACGAATAGCTTACTGGAAACTGGAAGTCTTACCAATAATAGAAATGGTCGGTTAGCATATATTTTGGATGCTATATGTATTACATACTGTATTCTTATAATAAAGTAGGCTGGAGAAAAGAAACTGTTATTAAGACAGTCATAAGATAAAGTACATTTACAGCACCAGACTGTAAACAATTTTATGTGACTGGACCCGCGCAGCTCAAGGCCACTTTGTTCAAGGGTTAACCGTATGTGGAGCTACACAGCAGGGAGCCCCATTGGTATTTTGCTTACTCCTGTTGCCTTGCTGGTTTTTGTACATGATGAATACTTAGCAGACATTTGCTGAATAACTAAGGAGGACAATGAAAAGCATTTCTATGTGGCTCAGACTCTAATTACATAGGAATTAACAGAAGGGAGAGACCCATGAGTTAGGGGAAAGTGAGGAAAACTTTGTTCAGAAGCTGCCACTTCTGACGCCTTGGAGAGCTGACCCAACAGTGAGCTTTGCTGTGGTCATCGGGTTGATAGAAGCACGTGAATGGAGAATATTGGTGCAACCAGCCAGCTCTGTGCCCCCTTAGAATCCAGGATTGTGCTTATGGGCACCTCTGGAGGATGCTTGGGTATCATGGGAGTGTGGTCAGAAAAGGATCATGCCGTTGCCATCACTGAGGAAAGAGGGTCAGGGTGTTCGTTTTGAAGGGGAGCAGACAGCTCCCAGATCCAGCTGTGGGTGGTCTGGGCACGACCAGAGAGGAGGGGGGCTGCTGAGAGCCTGCATGTGCAGAGAGGATGGGGATTCTGCCTCAGAATGGTCAACTTGCCCGTTGCCCGGGAAAGGGCACCTTGGACGCCTCTCAGTTGGAAGATATTATCTCCAGATGGAGTCCTCTGCCTGCTGGCAAAGTCACCAGCATTATTTGGTAATATTTTGATGTGCTATTTATGTGGAAAGGAGTTTTATTGACATATCTTTCACATCATGCACAAACAGTTCTAGCTTTTCCTTCTGAAAGGGACTGTAGCAATGAAGATGGCAAATCTTGGAAAGGCATTAGGGGGCAAAGAATGGGCCGGGCCTGGGCTTCTGCCCAACACCGTGTGTCCTGGCTGGATGGTCCAGGCTGAGGCCTGATTTGCATTCAGGCCGCATCCCTGGTTGGTGAAACTGGACTCGCCTGTCGTCCTGATGAATCTGGCAAAAGCTCCAGACGAGGGGTGACAATGAGCGGGACAACACTGCAGAGGGCAGGGCTGCAAGGGGAGGGCTTGGGGGGATTACCCAGGGGGTTCATGTCATGCATTTGCCTGTTCATCGTCTCCGTTTGGGAAACAAACAACTTCAGAAAAGCAAGCAAAGAGGTTCACATTATGTTAGTGACCCCTGAAAAAACTTGCATATCTCTGCTGGGAAATGTGTGCCTTTCCTCTGTACAGCATTTATTTTAAGCATTTAGCTTCCCCACATAGTGGCAAGCTCATTTACCCAATTTCTCTCTCTCTCTCCCTCTCTCCCTCTCATGAAATCACTTTAGTCAGCACAAATTTGGAGGCAGAACCAAACCCAGTAATAGCATATCTCATGCTGCTATCAATTTTCCGCCAGAAGAACATTTTGGGACACAAAGTCCTTTGTCTATTTCCAGAAGCTCGATTCAATGACATTACATGAATGACTACAACACTATAGCATGTTTTTCACCGTTTCAAATTGTAACCAAAAAAAAAAAAGGAAGAACTTGGACCGTAGCCAGAGCGTAATGATTTCAGTTCTTAAGAAAATCCAGCAACCATTACACCACATTCAATATTTTCTTGCTGTGGAAATTTAAGAATCGACTCTAATCAAATAGCAACCCCACCACCCCATCCTCCATTTTGCTAGGGTTCCTGTTACTAGCAGGCCTCCCACGTCTGTTTTGGCTTAAAAAAATAAATAAGTTTACAATATGTTTTTAAAAATTGGGCTGAATCAGACAATTGTATATTTTGGAAAATGAACGCAAAATGTAAAACAGACTAATCATGATTCCAAATTCAATCTTCAGGGTCCTAATTGATCCCATCCCAAAGGTAACATTCTATCTTAATTGACATGCGAGATGGTTACAATTATGTGAAATAAAACTGGGCCTGGTGGAAACTCCATGTTTTCTTATTGAACAGGGGATGGCCAGCTTTTATAATAGTTGATTGCAAAAGGATGCAACCACTTTGCTCATATTTCCTATTTTGGTCTGGCCCTTGTATGTGTGCAGTGAGGTCCCCCTCCCTTTCAATAAAGTGTGGATATCAAGGGGAATCCGATGCCATTATATTTTCCTTGGGGTTGGGGGAGGCACTATAGAAAGGGTTAATATTTTCAATGTCCATTTCATAAGTCAGTTAAAAAGACAGAATGAGAGGGAGGGGATGAAATCGAGCATTTTCATATTTGTTGGCAGAGTGATTTTTCTGGGCGATTGTGACCACACGCACTAGCCCGTGCTCAGCATCGATGGGAAACAGATGGTAGCGAGCGGGTGCAAAGCATGTGAAGATCACGCGAAGCTGGGCCCACGGGAGGGACCACAGCCCTTCCAGGACTTGGTAGCATCTGAATAACAATGCCCAGAAGGAGCCCTCACCCTCTCTTGGACCTCTGCACCCTTCTGCCTCTCTGCCTCGAGCACCCTGGACTGGAGGCCAGGTCTCCCTGGGGATGCTGGGTGTTGAGGAGGCAGGAAGGCAGGAGGCCTGTTTATGCAATCAGGAGAGGCAGAGGCCGCCTTGGAACACCTGTGCCTCTTGGCATCTTGCCTCCCTGGATGGGTGAACCAAGCGAGCCTCGAGCGTGATGATTAGTAACAATCACTCTCCTACCCAGCAGTGCCAGCCGTAGGGATGCCTTCCTATCGCATCTCCCCTCGATCTCTCTCTACCTCCCAGGAGTGTCGGTTTGTCCATGTCCCCCTGACTTTATTCAGGGCCTCATCAAGTCTCTCCTGGATTGTCGCAGTTGATTTTCTAACTGGTCTCTGCCTCCAGTCTTGCTGTCTGTAACTCACAAACCTGACTGTATGACTTCCCTGCCTAAACTCTCTGTGGCTCCCTGAGAGACTCAATGAATGGAACATGACTGTGGTTACTTACTTAAATAATTATTTGCCAGGCATTATGTGCAGGGCCTTGGTAACTTTATGTTGACTACATGAAAATGTCTTCTGGGGCATCTGGGTGGCTCAGTCAGTTAAGCGTCTGCCTTCGGCTCAAGTCATGATCTCTGGGTCCTGGGATCCAGCCCCACATTGGGCTCCCTGCTCAGCAGGGAGACTGCTCTCCCTCTCCCTCTGCCTCTCCCCACTGCTCCTTCTCTCTCTCTCTCTCTCAAATAAATAAAAAAAAATCTTTAAGGAAAAAAAAAAGAAAGAAAATGTCTTCCTGGAGCGCCTAGGCAGGCTCCCCCACCCACAGGGCATTATACAAGTGTGCTCACAGAGTTTGTCCTTAGCAAACTATCAAGGCTTTAGCCAATTTTTACCTGGGCCCATATAGATAAATACCACAGCGAAGGAAGCGCGGTTTGGGTGAACACTGCAGTCTGGACATACTTAGCTCCCCAGGAAGGACCTTGGACAATAATGGTATGATAAACAAAAACCATTATATTTTGCTTTTACTTTTTGTAGATCCTCAAGACCTTAAATCACCTTGTTCCACAGACTACCTTTCTGGAAGAGGAAATGGAAGCCTGACGGTTTTGTGACTTCTCAGGTGGTGAGTACTAGTTACAGGTGGGCTGAGATGAGAACCAGGGCTTCTAGCCTGAGGATCTTGTACTGTGTTGGGCAGGAGCTCCAAGTTATTTGGGAAATAAACGAAATCCCTCCATGGCACCTCCTTTAATTCCATTTTACTTTTACCCCTCCCCCATTCCTATTTTTATGTTACTTGTGCTCAAGGCCCCCATGGAGAGCCCTGTTCATGAGAAGCAGCCTAGAACAAAGGAAGGAGAGACAACCCTGGAGTCAGAAAGACCTGAGCTCAAATCCAAGCTCTACCAACTTGAGCAACTGACTTATTTCATCTGACGTGAAGACCTACTGTGTGCCAAGCACAGTTGTAGACAGTAAGTTTATAGCAGTGATGAGCAAAAGAAAGTTCCTTCTCCCAAGAAGCTTTCATTCTTGTAGGGAGATAATGACAGATAGACAAAACAGGTACAAAGAACAGGAGGTGTGTTTGGGGAACAACATATAATTCAGTGTGGCTAGAGCCTAGAGTCTAAGGGGGTAGGGAAAAGCAAGGAGAGGGTGGCTTGTAGAAAGACAGGATCAAGGATAGATTTTTCCCTGAGGACGGTAGGCAGCCACTGAAGAGTTTTAAGGAAGAGAGTGACATTTCCCTTTTATTTTACTTTGTTTTTTAAAAAAATTTCTAATTTAAATTTGATTTAGTTAACATATAGTGTATTATTAGTTTCAGGGGTAGAATTTAGTGATTCATCAGTTGCATGTAACACCCAGTGCTCATTCCATGAAGTACCCTCCTTAATGCCCATCACCCAATTACCCCAGCCCCCCACTCACCTCCCCTCCAGCAACCCTCAGTTTGTTTCCTGAGGCAAGCTGTAAGAGACTCTTAACTATAGGTGACATTTCCCTTTTAGAAAAATAACTATGCTCACAGATATGAAAAGTCATTTCGGCTAAAGGAATGAAAATGATGGGAAGGAGGAAAATGGTGTGATTTTGGGAAAATTATTTAACCTCTTTGAGCCTTAGCCTCTTCATCAGTAAAATGGGCGTACTGCCCAGCTAATAGGATTGCTGTGACATTAAATAAGGCAAAATAAGTCAAATGGCTTTAGCATTACCTGGCCCCGTGTACCCTTCGTATTTGAAGGTAATTGGTTTTTAAGAAACCCAGGTACCTAGTGGATTTCAGGGAGCCACTGGAGGAGAAGAAGGCGGGTGGGGCTGGACTGGGCTGGCTTACAGACTGAGGGCAGGAGCATAGACCTTCAGCCCCTGATTCAGAGTAGAGCTAATAATAACGGTTGCCGGGTGTCTAAGGATTATTGCTGGGGTAGAAGTGTGGTGGTGGGGTGGAGGGGGAAAATTGCTACTTTGAGACAAATCTGATCCCTGTCACAGAGAGAAAAGCCTTTTTCTCTGACACACCTTCATGGGTGTGTTGGGCCATAAGGAGCCTCTGTGGTACAGCCAGCAAGCGCTGTGGGGAAGGAGGTGAAGAGAAACCCGAATGGGTACGACATAGACACGAATGTGCAGGGCTGGGAGCAGACAGAGAAGAAAAACGTGACAGGAATCTAGGGAGAGAGCGGAGGCAAACAGTTAACAGGAGGCCAGAGATTCTGAGAAGGTAAGCAAGCGAGGAACTCCCCCCTGCAGGGATGGCTGCGAGATGAGAGGAACAGGACCCTCTAATCGCCTGATAGTGACTCTTACAATGCCATCTGCTGTGTGGTTCTCTTGTGTCACCTCCCATCAATGTTCTCCTATATTCTCAGTAAACCGTGTAGGAGCGGTGTTTGGGGCAAATCAAGGAAAAACGTAGAACTGTGTATTTGAGGACAGACACAGGAGGGGAAACACGAGTGTTTTCTAGATGTAGCTGGAACAGAAAATCTGAGTAACAAGATCAAGAACATATAAACCCTAGAATCCACAGCAGTCTTGGGGACTGTGAGATCTACTGAGGAATGGCGTGGAGGTAGTGTCTCAGCAATGTTATTAGACTTTCAAAGGACAGAGCATTCTTGAGCTGCATCTGGCGTTTGTCCTGACCATCCCATGAAGCACAGGGACCTGGAGAAACTATGTGTGGCCTTTTGGGGAAAACACCAAGCAAGTACCTGAGTTAGAACTTTGCCCACTTTATCCACATTTCCAAAATGTTGCCTTTTCACCCACCCACCCATCGATCCATCCATTTGTCCATCCTTCTCTCTAGTCCCCACACGTCTAGCATTCCATCATTTCTACCTCTTCCTTTCATCGCTCTCTGGTGCCCAGACTGAGTAAAACAAAACCAAAAACAACCCCCCCCCCAAAAAAAATCCCAAAAACAAAACAGGAAATCCTCTTTCATCCTTTAGACTTTTCATGGAAAATGTGAAACTTTAGACCTTTTTGGCCTCTTTCCAGTGCTTTACTGAAGAGTTTCCTCCCAGTACCTGTACTGATCACAAAATCGTTTGGAACCGATGTGGTCAGCTTCTCCCTTCACAGTTTGATCTAGGTATGAATTTGGGACTTTCAGATTGAATTAGAATCTATTTCCCCCCATTTTTAGCAGCTATTGACTAATATAAACTATATTTGAAATCCTCTCAGCTAGACCTGAATCTTTTGTATTTTTCCCTTAACTATTCTGATTGGTATAGATACTTAAGAGATTTTGTCTTCAGCCATTAAAAGGAAATGAATATTTTTTTTCTTGAAAGACTCCTACTTATATTTATTAACTATCTTCATTTTATCCCCAAACTATTTGGATATATCGTTTTTATATTATTAGTAATTCACAGGCGCTCCCAACCTGGCTTTGAGTATATTGTGGTGAAGGGATCTTTGGGTTACAACTCCATGAGTCTGATTCTGGAATGTAAACTCTAGGGCAAAAATTATTTTGAAAGTAGGTTGAAGCCACTTTTCTGGCATGGTGATCTGAATGTAAGAAATCTACAGTCGGAGGGGAAGTCTGAGGTTGTATCATAAAGACAGAAGCAAACTTGAACAAGGCCATGTGGAGAGAAGCACCTGGAAGCCTTAATGATCAGCTTGGCTTCCTGTCCCTGCAGTCCACTAATCCTCCAGGTGCAGCCACTTAATCTACACCTGTGGGCTCAGCCCTGCCTCTGAATCTGGATTCAATCCTCTTCCCATTTAAGGGGAGTTTAAGGAACTCTGGGCTGTTAGTTCAATCAACCCAATGACTGGTTCCCAATGACTGAGATTTGCATCTGAGTTCCCCTGTTTTTTCTAGGGCTTACCCCATCCTGCCCTCCTGGTAGTAGGTCTGAAGTTCAGTTTCCTGGGAATCTGTTCTGCAACTACCCCCACCCCATACAGACCACCCACGCATGTGGATATTGCCAATGCTGTTGAGACACTACTAAAACCGGGATGTCACTTAGAGCTGAAGCTTCCAAATGTCAGTTGCTACCCTGCCTACATTTTCTTCTATTTCATCTTCTCCCTTTGCCCCCTTTCACTGGGGTTTGCCTGACCTCTGGATGCGGGTCCGTTTTTGTCTCTTTATTTGGAAGCTTCTATGAATCAGTCACTACACTAAATCCTGTGAATACAGAGAAGAACGAATCACTATTCTTGTCCTCTGGGAGTTCCCAGCCTGGCAGAGAAGACAGGAATGGAAGGAAACGCTCCTACTCAGCGGATGAAGTATATGCAGAATGCCAGGAAAAAACAAGGAAGGGTGTCCTGCTCCCGGAGGGCTCAGAGACAGCTCCACAGCGGAGGAAATTTGAGCCTTAGAAAATGGGTAGGAGCCAGCTGTGTAGGTAAGTTAGCCGAGCATTGGAGCGAGGGAGCAGTTAGAAGCACATGTGTGTTTGGGGGCATTTCGAGCAATCTGGGAAGACTGCGGTGTGGGATGGGTGGGAGCTGAGGCTAGTGCACTGGGCAGGGGCCTGACCAGTGATGACCTTGTATGAGAAGATAACAATGACTCTGGCAGCGGTAAGAGAAGAGAGGATGTTAATTACACCAGATCCAGTGTTCTTTTTTTACCACATTAACATACTATTAATAGTAATAGCTTATACAATAACAAGAACTGCCATTTATGCCCCCACATGAGTTTTTTAGGATGTTCCGGAGTGTTTCCAATGCCCATGGTCTGATGTTTGGGAATTGCCGGGTGAAAGTGAGTTCAGAGGATTTCTCAGAGCCTTTGATTGGTTAATATGCTTTGTGACTGGGATGTGGCCAGAAGTGTTTCTCAAATTTATTTGACCACCACCTCCCCTCTCCTCCAACATTGCAAGGGACTCTAGTTTTGAGCAACACACTTTGGGAACAGACCTGGGACGTTCTTCGTGTCCTGCCCAGTTCAGAGCATTTATGAGCAGCCCATCCCCAGGCGATAAGAAGACACCAGTTACAGGAACCTTGTAAAAGTGTAATGTCACTCATCGTGCACCCTGCTCTGTTCTATCGCTCATAGCTGGCCCGAGACCTGAGAGCTAATCTCTTAGACATTGCACAAGGCTAAGGCTGCCAGGGGGTCACAATTTCTGAAAGGGAAACACAGGGAAAAGAATCAGAGTGGAAAGGGGTGAACTATGGAGGATGGGGAAGTACCAACAGTGGGAAAAATAAAATGGGGGAAGGAACTAGAATGAGTAAAAAACCCTCGCTGAAAATCAGATATGGAGCCCACTCCTAAGTTATGTTCTTGGTTTAGAGACTTCAGATCTGAGTTGAAAACATGTGGGTAAAAATTACCAGTAAGTCTGTGTTTCCCAAGCCCCGGAAAGGCAAGACCCTACCTTACTAATTTTGTAAATCTGTAATGGCAGCTGGTGTAAGACGGATGCTCAGTCATTGTGTTAAATGAAATTTAGGTTTTCTCTCTGGGGTTCAGCTCTCTTTTAGTGGGCTGGCTGCTTTCTGTTGACATTAAAAATAACATTCATTTAAAAATAGTGGTGATCTTTGGGACGAAAGAGTGTGACTGATTTACATTTTGTTCTTTCTTTTGATCTGAAACATTTTTTTGTATTATAATAAAGGTATTACTCTTATAATCAGGAAACAAAAATAATTTTTTAAAAGGTGTATCCCTAGTGCTCCCTTCATAAAATTTTTATAGGTAGAAAGAATGGAAGGTTGTAGGGATACACTTTTGTGGTGACTTAAACTCATCAACCCCAGTTTGGCAGGGAAGGGTGGAGAGAAAGTTGAAGTCTTCGAATCTCACATTTCCGAATAGTGAGGCCAGCACAGTACCTGGCATGCAGTAAATGGCTAATAAGTATCTGTTGCATGAACAAATATCAGGGAAGTTGGTGAAGCCTATATTCCCCTCATTCATTTCCCCTTCTGAAGATCTTTCCAGTTAGAGAATTCCTTCTGGGGCATAGGGGTGAGGGATGGCTGAGTGAGAAACAGGCTGCAGACAGGTTGAATGACCTGCCCAGGTCACTCCATAGGTTGGGAGGCCGGTTAGCAGAGCCAGAGCCAAATCCAGAGCCCTGGGTTCATGCTGGGCCCAGGCTGTCCAGGGCCTGCAGGGTCCTCGGCCGGTCGGGGTGCTGCCCTGCCGCGGATTTGCACACATGTTGCTCTCCACGCGCGGTGGTGGTGTTTGGAGCAAAAGGGTGCCTTGAACAGATCTTAACTACAGGGAACAAAAGTAACTTTGGAAAAAAAAATCCCTCACACACTAGCACCCTTCCTGCCGGCCCTGTTGTGATTTTGCACTGAGGGTGCATTTTAATTGATGAAATGTGCTACACAGCCCAACCAAATTGAAAAGTAACAACCTTCACTTACCATTTGGAGATGTGACGGAAGTGCCAGAAGTTAAACTCTGAGGACTAAATGAAATAACAGAAGCTCCCTATCCTCTCTTGAAGAAGCTCATTAGTTTTTGCTTTCTCACATTCTGTTTGCTGTGGCCTGCAGCCAAAAATGGCGGTGGTGGAGATAATAAGTGAGAGTTAAAAATATGCGCAGAGTGGTTGGGCTGTGTGTGGACCCCCCCAGGCAGCTGGGGGAGGGGCTCAGGTAGGGGCAGGTTGGGAGGGCGGGGAAGGGCAGGCGGAGGGGGAAGGAGGGCAGAGACAGGCTGAGAGAGACAGAAAGAGAGAGAGAGAGAGAGACACCCACACACAGAGACACAGGTCGTGGGGAGATGGCGAGACAGAGAAATGGAGAGGGACAGAAACACAAGAGTGTATGAGACACACATAGAGACAGAAACACACACACTGAGGTGGTGGGGCAGGGAGACAGAGAGAGAGAGGGAGACAGAGAGACATGAGAGATGGAATGGGCTCTGAGCAAAATATACCAGTTGGGGTGGCTTCAAAGGTCAAGGCCATGCTGTGGGGAAGGGCCGGGCAGGGTCAGTCACATCTTGTTGCTTCCTTTGCACACTCTACCCACAGCAGCAAGTAGACACGAGGGAAATTAGATTTAATGTGAATTTTGAGGGCAGATGTGAGAATGACAAGCAGGGGAGAGCATGTCTCAAATGTGGCTGTCCTGGCAACAGGCAGGTGCCCTAGTCCACGATTACAGTGGACTCTCATGCAAGCCCCCACTTATCAGGTAAATTGAGGGGGTCCCAGGGCTCACCCATTTATCACTTACTCCCTGTATTTCCGGGCCTTGCCCCAGACCTGGACAGAGCAGGAGCTTGCTAGGTGAGTGCTGGTTGTCGTCATGCACACGGGTACCACGCCCTCCCTTCCTGCTGCGGCTGCTGCTTTTTTTTTTTTTTTAAGATTTTATTTATTTATTTATTTGACAGAGGGAGAGAGAGAGAGAGCGCGCACACAAGCAGGGGAAGCAGCAGGCAGAGGGACAAGTAGGCTCCCTACTAAGCGGGGAGCCCCATGTGGGACTCGATCCCACACATGACCTGAGCCAAAAGCTGATGCATAACCTATGGAGCCACCCAGCCACGCCCCCTTCCTGCTACTCCTGGATGTCACAGTTCACTCCTGTATTCAGTAAGTACCCGAGCATCTACTATCTGGCAGGTTCTGGGGAAATGGGCAACAGTCCCTTTCCTGAAAGAACTTCCATTTCACTGGGAGAGACGGACTAGAACATCAGTGCCTCCACCCCGAGCAGCGCAGGGGGTCCCAGTGAGCTGCAGCTTGGGCCAAGCTTGTTATATGTACACGTCTTTGACAAATGCCACAGTGTGCAAGCAGACTTGGGTCTGAAAGGAAATGTCAGAGAGCAAAAAAAGAAAAGGAAGAGAAAGGAGAAAGAAGCTAGCATTTACTCTTGTGCCAGGCACTGTCACATATGTTATTTCATTGAATCTACAGCGTCACCCTGGCAGGTGGTTATTTTTATCTTCTTCTTCTTCTTTTTTTCCCCATAGACAAGGAAATGAAAGATCAGAGAGGTTAAAGAACCAGTCCAAGGCACCTCAGCTAGTCAGTGACAGAGTCACTAGCCTGGGTCTGTCTTTACCACCCCGGATTCCTTCTGAGGCCTGTGAAAGTCATCATGCACCGAGGAGACAAAGGGCCACCATGAACACTGAGGCAGCCCCAGAGCACAGCCAGGCTCTGGCTGCCGCCCACCCCTCCATAAATGTATTTTTCAACAATGAGGTTTTCTCTGCAAGTTAGTGATTTTATGGCTCTCAGCAAAAATCTGTGACACCAGATGTTAAATGCAGCAGGAGAAAGTTATTTTCATCATCGGTGAAATCTTGCACAGTGCACTGAGTCTGGTCACATATCTGACTTCAGGCAACATGTGATCTGATTTCTGTTCACAGAAAGAGGCTCGACAAGGGCTGACAGAGACGTGAACGGCTGTTTGGGCCTCTGGGTATTGGGAGAGGGGGCAGCTCAGTCTGTGACTTCTCTTGTGACTTGACTGGTAAACAACAGCTGGCTTATCTGTGGGACCAGACCCCTCGGCCAGAGACCCTGCAATCGCTTGCTGGGGGCTCGACAACAGTATTTTTGGAATTTGTCCACACTGAGGCCATCATTCCCCTCAAGTCCTAGCTGGTTGTGTCATCCTGACCCCTCCTCTAGTTCACTTCTGTGCTCTCTGTTCCCTTCCACCAGCGTGCTCATTCTGAGGAGATTCCAGGGCCAGCGCTCATGGAGACAGCCACTACTGGATTGAGCCATGGGAGGTTGCCATTGTTTTTTGGTAGGTGAACAGCAGCCGAATATTGGCCATTGTATCCAGAGTGGTTTCTTCATTGTTAATCGGGGTGTTGTAGACACCTGGATCACAGGGTTGTTGGGAGGTTTAATTAGATAATGTTTATAAAGACACCAACGACATGGCTTGGAACATGGTCCGTGCTCAACAAAAGGGAGCCAGGGTTAGAATCTGGTTACTCTCGTCCCAGGCTCCTTACTGCATCTGTCCGCACATGGAGTCTTGCTCCAAAGCCCTGCCTAATGCTTACTTGTGCCACTCTGCACAACTTGAGTCTGCCTGAAACACCTGTCCAGCTGCCAGGTTACACCATTGAAGACTAGCTCCAGCCCCGCGTGACTCGCCTGAATGTCTACCTGCCTGCCATTGCCAGGGTTCGGGTGTTGCCTTTCCTGCCTCATGGCTCCAGCGTAGCCAGCTGCAGGGCACAGTCCGTTCCCTCAGCCCGTGTTCACTGAGTTATGTGGGTCCTAGGTTTGCTTCCCATTGTATCTAGAAGAAATGAGACAGCAGGGTCTTCCGGGGGTTGGGGGTGGGGAACCATGACTGCTCAGCCTGGGCAGTTCTGTAAATTTGTTCCTAGACTCAGAATGGAGCAGAGGTCAGGACAGATTCCCACTAGCCTGGCTTCCAAGAGGGCGGTGCCTGATCAGGGACAATGTAGTCCTTTGCAATGAGAAACAGAGCTGCCAAAAGGAAAGGAACGCCGGTGTCAGTCCACAGTCTCCCTGTGGGAAATCCGCAGGGAAAGTTTATGGGATGTTGGCTGAAGAGTGTATCTGAGAAAAGGAGGCGAAGCATCTTGAGGGATAAGGAGGTCTGATGAGTCTACTGCCCCAGCCGAGCGCCCTGTCTGGTGGCCAGCAGGAGTCGGGGATTGGTTTTCTTCTCTTGAGTGGGACCAGGTAAAAACAACCAGTTCTTCCCCTTAAACACGTTAATTGTTTTTCCTATTCCACTAGGACCTCTCCCCTTGGGTGAACATATATCGCCAGTATATGGCGATACCATTTGATTCCATTAACTGTCTACTAGCTTCATGAAATGCTGTTAATCTGTTTTGCCTCCCTGAGATGATCCAAGTCGTATTCAGTTTAATTCAAGTCATTATGACAGATGTTTACCCTGCACCTACTACGTGCTAGGCCTGCCTAAGATTTTCCAGGTCATATTAAATTCAGTCTCTTCAATTAAGTTTAATTTGACAAGTATTTAGTGAGGTAGGCCCTGTCCTATTTCCCAGGGCTGCAGTGGTAGACAGTATGCGTACAGTATTCATCCTGTAACCTTGTTAGGGGAACTAGACAGGTAAATAAACAATTAGAAAACAGTGTAGAAGGGTTAAGATAGGGAAGTATGAGGAGACACTGGGGAGTCTAGGAAAGGCATGTCATCTACATTTCTGGAAAGCTTCCTGGAAGGAGTGACAACTGCTCTGGGGCCTGAAAGATCAATAGGAGTAGGGGGCAGCATGCACATGTGTTTGTGAATGCGTGTGCAAGTGTGTGTGTGTGTTTGTGTGTGTGCATCCGTGGCTATGTGTGTGTGTGACACAGTGGAGACAGGATGAGGAGGGTACCAGGGGTGAGGCTAGGAAAGTGTGCAAGGGTGAAAAGTGGGCAAGGTCTCCTAGCCCAGTTAAGGAGTTAGGACTTTGTCCTCATAACAAGGGGAAGCTATTGAGGAGTTTTAAGCAGATTGTGAAGTAATCCTATTTGTGGTTCAGGAAGATCACTCTGGAGCAAAGGCTTTGGGGGATTTCCAATATCCTCTACTAATACTGTTATAGATACACGTCTCAATTTCTGCTTATATATGATTAACTTTTCCGCATGAATTATGGATTATCTAGTTTATTTCATCCATTATTTCCAAGTTTCTGATGGGCTGGGGTAGAGGTTGGGGAACACTGTTTGTCACCCCATGAACTCTGTTCCCTCTCTTTTCCTGCCTGGTGTTGCTAGAAATGAACCATAATGCCTCACCCCAGACCTAGTAATAAAATACTGGAATAATGCCACATAGAAAAAGAGGTATTTTCATTAATGTTGAAACACTTTTTTGGAGGGAGCAAAATGGCCATAAAGATGGCTTTAAAAGTAATAATTATTAACTCTGCATTTGGTTGTTTAGGTTACTAAATGATTCCTGTGTTACGAAGGAGTCTGATGTGTGAGTGACGGAGACATCATTGATCACTTCATTAATAGAAAAGGCTCTGGGGAAGGACAGAGATAATCCTGTTAGGGAAATCAGCATGTTCTAATTGACTCAGAAGTAGTGGGGGCAGAGGGCTCCATTTCTTCTCCTTCACTTGCTGTCATCGGATTGAGAGGAAGCAAAGCTCTGCAGTTCTCGCCTGAGACTAGGTTTTCCTTCACCAAGGGGAGAAAGAGGGACCTGATGCTTGCCTCTTGTGCCACCAGGACCTGCCTATCTGGGGCTTCCCCGGTGAGGTGTGGGTAAGGAGCAAAATGGAACTTCTTCATACTTATAGAGTTACTCTTCACTTTGGTCTGGGTTTAACACATGGAGGAATGCTTTGCCTATATTTTCCATCTTTTGTCACTTACTAGCTATTTAAAAGTCCACATGTTGTATGCATGATGTATGTGGGTAACAGGATACTGGAAAACAGCTCAGTTTGCCCTTGTGACCCCTCAACCTTCTTGGCTGTGTGATCCTCCATCTGTGGGCTTCTCTTTCTTCCTCCCATTTCCTTCATGGGATTCCCTTCCTCTCTTCCTACCTCCCTTCCTTCCTTCCCTCCTTCCTTCTTTCCTTCATTCCTCATTCCTTCCTTCCTTTCAGGAAAGGTTAGTAACTTGCAACTTAAACCCATTCTATAAACATGTCTAGAGTACCAGTGGGAGCTAAAAAATAAGTGAGATCCTGTAACTTTGAAGGCAAGCCATGAACGGTGATTCTATAACGTGGAAAGTTCTGAGGGTTCAGAGAGGCGGAGAAAGCATTTACATTCAATGAGCAACTACCAGTGGCTAGCTACTTGCTGTACATTATTTCTTTTAATCTTTATGAAAACCTTCTGAGGTAGGAATTTTAATCCCCGTTATATTCGTGAGGAGATGATGTTCAGGGGATGTAAATAACTCGTTCAGTGTTCACAAAGTTCAGCTGTGGCCACAGGTCCATTTGACTCTAATACTCATGTTTATTTTGCTAGTATTTCAATGTATAGAAAAAATATATCCAGATTTTGGTGGGGGAAAGGGACTATGGGTAAAGGCTTCATAAAGGAGTAATACTGGAAATGGACACTGAAGAGTAGGATACTATTTTAATATTAAAATGGGGATTTTATAGTGGGATAAGCTTTTCAGTTAGAAAGAGGAGAAACATACAAGGAAACTTTTCACATTCATGCTAAGTGAGAGAAAGTTTCAAGGAGAGACTTCTGCTCTCCAAATTGGGTTTCTGGACCATAGCAAGATGTGTTGGGGGGAAAAAACAGGCTTTGAAGCCTGGCTTCAAGCCCTAGCTCCACCATTCTTCAACTTTCTCGTGTGATCTTTGGCAAAAATAACCACTCAGAGGCTCAGTTTCTGCATCTGTAAAATGGGAATGGTGAGATCTATGGCAATATCTGTGAAGATTGAAGGAGCAGATGTTTATAAGGTGCCTGGCACAAGGCAGGTCCTCAGTCAATATTAGCAATTCTTAAGATAAACAGCTACCCTTTGGGGTCCAAGTCACTGGGGTCAGTCAGGAGAAAGAAGTGAGGGAATTCCCAGACTCACCCTGGGTTTGGGCGATGGCTCTCAGAAGCAAACGCAGCTCCCTCTAATGACACCCCACTTGGCCATGTCTGGGAGCGTAACTATTTCCACCTTTTATTGTATAGTTAGTAAAGCTTTTATAGGCTTCAGTTTCCTAGGCAGGCAATTTTTGAAGTGTTTATTATTTCTGGTTCTTACTAAGGTGCTTTCTAGTGCCTCTTTACACCATAGGATGTTGGAGAATGTTAGAATATTTTGGTCCACTGAGGCCAATTTGGTGTGTGCAGCAGAAGGCCTGTGATGTTCATGAGCCAAGAAGTCTGAAGAAATGGGTCTGTGGACACAGGAAGATGCAGCCTCATAAGAATCCTGTACCGGCGCCCCAAACACATGGTCTCGAGCCGCGGAGTCAATGGAGCAGAAGGTGAGGCAAGCACTCACTGTACAAACTGCAGACAGGAAATGTTACCGTGAAGATCAGTTTCTTTACCCCAACACCAAAACTTACCAAACAACAATTCTTTGCAATACAGCAAAGTGAGAGCATGTGCCTCCCCAAAACCTCCCACTGAAGCTGCGGCTTAAGTACATGATCTGCCCCCTCCTCACTCTCTTATCCGACCTCATCTCCTACTCTTCTCCCTTGGATCTGCTGGGCTCCAGCCACATTCGTTCTGCTTTTCTAGAACATTCCAGTCCTGTCCTCGCCCTAGGGCCTTTGCTCTGGCTTTTCCTTCTGCCCAGGATGTTCTTTCCTGACTGCCCTGTTTCATAATGCTCCCTCATCCCTGGCACTCCTGTCTTCCTTACCTGCTTCATTTTTCCAGAGCACTTATTTCCAAGTTATAATGTTAGATACGTAACTTAGTTTTCATCCTAAGTTAGAACGTTATTTTAGCATTGTTATGGATTTAATTTACCTCCCTCCCCCAAATTCATATGTTGAAGTCTTAGCCCCCAGTACCTCAGAATGTGACCTTATTTGGAGGTAGGGTCTTTACAGAGGTAATCAAGGTAAACTGAGGTTATTAGGATGGGCCGTAATCCAATGTGACAGGGGTCCTTACACAAAGGGAAAATAGAAGAAGTAGAGATACACACAGAAGGAAGACAGTGGGGAGACACAACAGAGAGAAGATGGCATCTATAGGCCAAGGACAGAGGCCTGAAAAAGACCCCGCCCTCAGAACCCTCCAAAGGAACCAGTCCTCTGACACCTGGATCTCAGACTCCCAGCCTCCAGGTGAGACAATACATTTCTGTCATCTAACCCCCTGGATTTATGGTACTTTATTATGGCAGCCCTGGCCAACTAATACACATTCTCTGTCATTTCCTTTTCCACAATTAAACTTCTAGATCTCTCTGCTAGAACACAAGCTTAAAAAGGCAGAGGTTGTTTTCTGTTTTGATCGCTGATATAACCCCAGTACCAGAATGATGCCTGCCATATAGTTGCTGTTCAATAAATATTTGTCGAGTATCTGTCAGAAGACAGAGCATTCATACATTTATTCTCCGAGTGCCCATACTAGGAACCAGACTGGGAAGAGCAGGTCTCTGCCATTACTCGCTTGGTTCTTCTATGTTGGAGTCAGGACCCCTGCACTGTGGGCACTATCTTCATTTCTAGTAGGTTTCAGAAACCTGAGCCATTCTTCAGAAGAGCCATTCTTCAGAAGACCTGTCCCCTAGGGCGAGGACAGGACTGGAATGTTCTAGAAAAGCAGAGGTTGTTTTCTGTTTTGATCGCTGATATAACCCCAGTACCAGAATGATGCCTGCCATATAGTTGCTGTTCAATAAATATTTGTCGAGTAAATCTGTCAGAAGACAGAGCATTCATACATTTATTCTCCGAGTGCCCATACTAGGAACCAGACTGGGAAGAGCAGGTCTCTGCCATTACTCGCTTGGTTCTTCTATGTTGGAGTCAGGACCCCTGCACTGTGGGCACTATCTTCATTTCTAGTAGGTTTCAGAAACCTGAGCCATTCTTCAGAAGACCTTTAAGGATGAGGAGGGAGCAGCCCTCATCCGTGCTCAGAGAGAGTAGCTCCAGATGGAGCATTTAGCACAAGGCTCAGGATCCAGTTACACTTGACCGCGCTGCCACGAGCACTAATAAGGCCCGACGGCCTAATAGGCTGTCCTGCGGTGAGGCTGTGTTGGAAAGAGGTTACCAATAACAAGATTATTCTCTTGATGGTTAGCTTGGCAGGGGTCAGCAGTGCTGGAAGTAGCCTTGGGTCAAGGTGTGCTAGGCAGAGGCTCAGGTGGAAATTCTGGGGTCCCAAGCCAGTTTCAGAAGGAGAACCACCTTCCTTTTTGGCTGGGTACAGCACTGAACAGTTTTCTGGAGACACAAAAGGTCCTCTTTCTTTTCTTTGGCTCTTCTCTCACACCGGCCCAAGCAAACTAACCGTATTAGCTTAGTAGAATGGCTTTTATTGAACACCTACTTATGTGGCCGGTGCCACTCTCCCAGGAGGAGACAAAGAGGTTAGGGCCACATTAGAGAGGTACCATGAGGATGGAATTCAATGACATTAAATTAAATGAAAAGGAATGTAAAGGTCTGGCTTCGAGTGAGCATTGGAGGGTACTGAATTCCTTTTTTTGGCTTTCGGTGAGGGTAGTGACCTGAGGTGGAAGGCAGAGCATACTGGAAAAAGGCAAGTTGATTTTTAGTGTCTCATGGTGGCAAAAGCTCTTATGTGTTACAGGTTTCAGAGGAGGCCAGCGTCATTTGGCTACACTGGTTAAGGGGACAAGAGTGGACCCAGAGGCTGAAGGATGTTTGGGTAAGGGGAGATGTCTGGAGGTGTTTGGGTTGAGGCTGAAACCTGTGTATTTTGTAGGGACAAAGGCACCATTGTGGATAGAAGTGTGAGTATTTGGGAGGTCCCCCAGGTAAGGCCTGGGATCAGGAAGGTGGGGGGACTAGGCTCTGTGTGTATACTATTTCTTTAAAAATCACTCGCTTCTATGATCTATGTTCAATTATCATCTCCTTTTTCTAGCTGAGGAGATGGAGGCCCAGAGAGGGAAGTAATCTGACCAAGGTTTCACAGACTGTAGGAGGCAGTGTCTTGGTCCACTTCATTCTAAAGCTCATACCTTTTCCCACAAGCCAAACTGCCTCCGTTTTTCTCTTGTCAGCTGCTAGCTCCTTTCTAGCCCATGTCCTCCCAGGATGTGGGAGTACGGTCCCTTCGTCTGGCAATGGAATTCCTGCTGGGGAGTGCAGAGCACTTTTCTAGGTGCCTGTTTCCCGTCCCTTCACGTTTTCCAAGTGGTGGATGGTTGCACCTTCGCTGAGACTAAACCAACGTCTGTGAGGATGTATAAGGATCTTGGGGCTGCTGTAACAAGTACCACAAACTAAGTGGCTTAAAACAATAGAAATGTATTGTCTCACAGTTCTGGAATCAAAGTATTGGCAGGGCTCTGCTCACTCTCAACCTGTGGGTAAGAATCCTGCTTTGATTCCTCCTAGCTTCTAGTCCTATTGTTAGCATTCCTTGCTTGCAGCAGCCCCACTCCAATCTCAGCCTCTGTCTTCACAGGTGTGTCTCCCTGTGTGTCTCTTTTTATAAGGACTAGGATCATATTGAATTAGGACTGACCCCAATGACCTCATCTTAACTTGATTTAATATCTGCAAAGGCCCAATTTCCATATAAAGTCACATTCATGGTACTGAGGGGTTGGGACTTCAACAGATCTTTTTAGAGAATACAACTCAACCCATAAAAGAGTACCTTAGTCAAAATCCCACTACTGGATGGGACCTCAAATTGGATTAAATTTTGCATTTTAAAAATATCAGCACTTTCTCAGAGTGGCTCCTTGCCTTCCCCCCCCCCCCAAATTCTCTACATTTTTTCTCAACTCCTTGTTTTGTTTATCTAGCTCACAATGGGATTATCCTCTTCCTTCATTTGTGCTGGAAAATTTCCTCTTCTTTACACCCAGCTACCCCTGCAAATTGTTCTCCTCGACCTGAGCCCTGCTGGCAGCTTCTTTCTCTAACCCCCATAACAATCAGAGCCATACAATACTTAGGCTGACTATTTTACAGTTTACTAATTCCTATTTACCACTTGGTCTTATTTGCCTAACTAAGTTATAAGTTTCTGACTCTCAGCAGTAGAGGCTAATCATGACTCCTGCTCACTGTAACTCTCCACAGAGCCTTGCTGGGGGAATAGTATTCATTTGTTTCAGATTCTGATTTTCCATAAGGGTTCCTTGGATTAATACAACCACCCAGCCTAGTCATATGGAGAGCTGAGCAGTGATCCGGTAAAGCCGATGCTTACAGGAACCAAGACTGGCCAGGCCCTGCCAGGGGCCTTTAGTATTTTGTCTCCTTTTGCAAGATTTGAATCATCTGGGTAATTGTCTTAACTTTCCACCTGACTTAGCCTGTGCCCACCCAGCCCAAATCACTAGAGGTTTGACTAATCTAAGGACTGGTAGACTGGAAGCTAAACTGATTACAGACCTAAGCAGGCCCAACTGGAAAATATAAGGGCCCCTTTGTTCCAGGTGTCCTCAGAGTGGCTCGGCCTCTGGGGGGTCACATTGCAGGCTCTGCTCCTGGGGAGCAAGATGCTTCTTTTTCCTCCCCAAAGGCTGGCAGGAGACACAGAATAGTCTTTCTGCCCCAACGGCTTTGACCTTACTGATGTACATTGTCTGTGGGACCCTGGTGCTTCCTCCTTCTTCTTAAGTACCTCTCCTGAGACTTTCCAGGGATGGCAATGGGGGAAGGACTGAACAGGCCCATGTTCCCTTCTTTGTTTCTGGAAGTGACAGGCCCAATGTCCATGACACCCAAGGAAGTTAGCAAGAAATTGCGAATCTGAGAACTTTAGGCTGGATGGGTTTGCCCAAATACATCTTGTTTGAGGAGCAGAAAACTGAGGCCTCCAGAAATGAAGCTGTGTGCTGAAGACATACTTTACAAAGACTGGGTGAAAAATGTGAGATTATGACCCAGGTCTTCTCCCATCCAGACCAGGCCTGGTCTGCTCTGCCAGGTTGGCTTGGTCATCATGGAGCCAGGGATCCAGGCAGGGACTCTGCCCCATACAAGTATGGTATTCTTCTGCATGTAGAACTCAACCCACCTGAGGTGGTCTTTGCTCACCTCTCCAGCCTGAGCTGTACCTTTCTTCCCCTTGTTAACAAAACTGGAGCCGTCCTGGCCTTATTCCCACCTCCCCACCTCCCCACTTCCCCATCTCCCCACCTCCGAGATTTCATACACTGTTCTCATAGTCTGGAGCAGTATTTTGCCCACACTTCACCTGTATAATACCAACTTATTCTCTAATTCTCAGCTTAAAAGTCACTGCCTCAGAGCAATCTCCCTTGAGATCTGTCGTCTGAATAACACTTAGCATTAATTGCTCTCTTTCTTTTTTTTAAAGAGAGGGAGATTCTCTCTCTCCCCCTTCCTCTGCCCCTACTCACCCTCTCTCTCTCTGTCTTAGGGGAAGAGGGAGAGGCAGAGAGAGGGAGAGAGAGAGAATCTCAAGCAGACTCCACACCCAGCATAGAGCCCAACGCAGGGCTCAATCTCACAACCTTGAGATCATGACCTGAACTGAAACCAAGAGTCAGATGTTTAACCACCTGAGCCACCCAGGCTCCCCTGCATTAATTGCTTTCACAGGACTATGCGTTTTCTTTCATAGACTTGTCGGTTTATTTGAAGTCTTTGCTCTCCTATCTCACCTAGTCTGCAAGTCTCAAGAAGATAGGGACCATAGCTGCCGTACCAACTACCATATAATCTGGACCAGGTGCAAGGTAGGTACACTGTAGATATTTGCCAAAAAAAATGAATGAGTGAATAAAAGAAAAGACTGGCTACTTAGATATAAGAGGGGCTGACCTGTCCACTCATTGGAGCTTTGTTACTGCTACCGTGTTATAGAGAACCTACTAAGTCACTGTTCAAGCAGACTTGTGATAGAGGTCTTATTGTACTCAAGCTTCTATATAAGCCAACTGAGGCTCAGAGAGGACAAGTAGCTTGCCTAAGGTCACCCACATTGCAAATGGCCATGCCTGGGTTAGAATGCAAATTTGCCTGGCTCCAAAGCTGAATTTTGTTCATTATATCATCATCATGATCATCATCATCATTATTATTTTGAGAGAGAGAGAGACAGAGACAGTACACAAGCAGGAGGGTGGGGGGATGGAGGAAGAGGGAGAAAGAGACTCTTAAGTAGGCTCCTACACAGTGTGGAGCCCGACTCGGGGCTCAATCTCACAACCTTGAGATCATGACCTGAGCTGAAACCAAGAGTCAGATACTTAACCAACTGAGCCATCCAGGTGCCCCTGTTCATTGTTTTATGGGGCTTCACTGTATATCAGAAAATTTCTCTATCAGAAATGTCACCATGCCCCTGTGCGCATCAGATAGTTCAGGCTTTGGCTTTCCAAAGATTGCACACCTTATCAGTGGAAGAGCAAGGTCTTGATAAAACTTTGCTGACTCTTAAGTCAGAGCTTTGCATTCCAGCTTCACACTCGGGCACCCCTTGGGTATACACTCTTGGGGTTACAAGGCTCCTGGGCATGCACTGGCAGAACTCTGGGCTGTGTGGGGTGAAAAAGAAGCCATTACAACACCCATTCACCATGAATCCTGTTTTTTATTTTATCCCTCGTAACTGAGAACAAAGCTCATTTCAGCAAAATGTTCTGTGGCCAGGGGCCCAATGAAACTCCCGTTTTCAATCACTTGCACATAGTTAAGTGGAGACAGTTAGAACACTCTAATTACTGAGCTGGTGGGTCCTGCTGACACCTGTAAGACATTTGGAGCAGTGCAGGAAGTAAGGCTTCCTTTCCAGTTTACATCACCATTTAATCTAATTATTCCTTCCAGTTTCGCTTTCACATATTCCATCAAAGAAGAGATTGCTCATTTCCTTGTGAAACTGTATACATCCACTGTAATGCGATTTTTTTTTTTGCCTCTCATAAGTAATCTGAGATTTCCTAACCTTCTCCCTCTACTGTAGTCTCTGGTTAATGTATAAACTTGGGAGAAGTTTCTTGACAGAGAAGTCAAGAGGGTCTCACCTGGGGGAATAGCATTTACATTTCAGAGAATTTGAGAACTCAAAGAGGCCTTTCATGTCCTCAGCTGCATTAAGTCCTTCGTCTTCTAACTGAGGAAACTGAGGCCCCAACAGGGGAAGCCAATCCCTTGTTGAACTCTTCCTGAGCTCCTCCTATGTGTGAGACTCCAGGAAAAAGTAGCCCTTTTCCCTAGACCAAACCCCTGCCCTCAAGGAGCTTGTGCCCAGAGGAAAAGAAAGAAATGACTGTCGATGAAAATAATTAATCTCAAATGCACAAAGTAATGTGTAAAAGAAGTACAGGTTTTTTTTCAATTAAATTAAAAAAATTTTATGGAAAATTCCCTGAGTAATGCTTAAAATGAATTGTAAAGAGTGAAAAAGTTTCACTATGTAAAGAGTGGAGAAAGAGCATTCCAGGTGGAAGGAACAAGCATGTGGTTAGGGCAATGGGGAGATGCCTGGAACATCTGAAGTAGGCAGATGAAGAGAGAATGCAGTCAAAGAAGAAGTGAGAGTCAGGTGAGGGCCAGTCTATGGCAGAGTCCGTGTTAAGAATACCTTCTTGAGGTCATGAGTGGATATGCTGTTTGCCCTTCTAAATCCACTCTCCATCCTTCTGTCCTGTGCTCTGTGCCCTAGGAGGCTGACCCCTCTTTGCCCTCTGACTTCTGGTTGGGTTTGCCCCATAGGTGGCACTGGCGGAGATGGGAGTATGTGAGGAAGTCAGGGTATTCATTCCATGGACTGCTTCCTGGCTGGGTGGTAGGCTAGAAAGATGTGCTATGGAAGGCCACAGTGAGGTGGTCATCTCCTAAGGTTTCCCTTCACATGTCCCTTTTGGCTTAGTGATGGTAACATACTCTGCTCTTGCCAGTTTCAGGTCACTTCTGGTCTCTTGTCAGTCTTGCCCTCTCCTGCCCTCCCCATGATGAGCAGTCCCTTCATTAAACTCCCTCCAGTAACTCCACTGGAGTTTTCTGTCTGTCTCCTGCAGGGTCCTTTAAGAATGCTCTCACTCCAAAGGGCAGCCTGCAATGGAGAAGGCCCTCAAGGTGAGGACATCTGTGATGTGCATCCGTGATGTAGCTGCTGTGGGTCAGATAGAGGGAGAGGTAGCTGGGGGCCTAGTGGAGGACCCTCTGAAACCCCACAAAAGTGCACATGACGAAGTAAGGCATCTCTCAACACGTGGTAGGCCCAGAGATCTCAAAGCTGTCTTATGAAGGTACCTATCAAGGAGGAACTTTCCTACACATTTCCACCACCCTGATTCCCCAGCCCTGTGCTCCAACCACAGAGGGGCCAGAAGTCAGGATAAGCAACCTCAGGGAGGAGACAAAGGGAGAGAGACAAAACCGGGGGCACCCATTGTGTGGAGAAATGCCACCTGCCTGCTGCGGCTGACCCAGAAGATTGAAGTATTGATTGATATATTGATATATTGGCATCTCAAAGTTGAGTTTTGTCTGAGTTGTCAGAAAAGTCACAGAATTGTCTGAGCTTTCCACGAGGTGCAGGTGTATGACTTTGACCCCTACCAAACAAATTTATAGGGATTGCTGGAAGTCAAATGCCCACAAGTGCTTTCAGGATTACTCTCCATGTAATCTCCATGTATGTCTTCAACACATTGGTTTTGATTTTAGGAAATGCCACAAACTAAAACTCTGTTGTGAATTGATAAGTTACCTATTTCACCTTGTTGGGCATGCTAGACCATGAAACTCTTTTTTTGAGTAACTCTCAGGTAACTGATGTTCCTTGCACTGTGCTTTGGAAAATATTGCTTCTGATACCAAATACACAAGTAAGTAAAAAAAAATTTTTTTCTTCCTAGGGAGGACATTGGAATAGCTGGTTCAGGCTAGTATGATGAAACACTCATACCCCCGGTATGATTTTATCCTAACAATATAGTTGTAAATAAAAAATTGATACTCAGACCAGAAAGTTATAAAAAATCATCAGAGAACATTTTGCATACCTGCCATGTTATATAAATAGTTAAGTTACACTAATAATGTGGATGCTTTGTATTCCTTTAATGAGCTCTGAGACCCCACAGCTCATGGAGAGTCCTGGGAGGGGCCTACTGGGCATTAAAGGGAGGGTATTAAAAGAATAATGAGCATTTGTCTACCTTATAGTAGCCATCCACATGAAGTACTGTGGGCTTTGCTTTTATAAAGTCGTGTCATAAATTTATAACTGATTTAAAATACTTGCTAGAATCATGGCAATAAAGCAATAAATGAAAGCTAGGAAGGAAAAAAATATGATGCAAAAACCTGTCCTAGAGAGGACTTCATATTCACCTTTTTTGTTACTTTTTTTTTCCAAGTTTTTATTTAAATTCTAGTTAACACATATGGTAAAATTGGTTTCAGGTGTAGAATTTAGTGATTCATCACTTACATATAACAGCCAGTGCTCATCACAGCAAGTGCTCCTCCTTAATACCCATCTCCCATCTGACCCATCCCCCACTCACTTTCCTCCCTCCCTCCATCAACCCTCAGTTTGTTCTCTATAGTTAAGAGTTTCTTGGGGTGCCTGGGTAGCGCAGTCGTTAAGCGTCTGCCTTTAGCTCAGGGCGTGATCCTGGCGTTCTGGGATCGAGCCCAACATCAGGCTTCTCCACTGGGAGCCTGCTTCTTCCTCTCCCACTCCCCCTGCTTGTGTTCCCTCTCTCACTGACTGTCTCTCTGTCAAATAAATAAATAAAATCTTAAAAAAAAGTTTCTTACAGTTTGCTTCCCTCTCTTTTTCCCCCTTCTCCTATGTTAATCTGTTTTCTTTCTTTTATTTAAAAAAGATTTTATTTATTTATTTATTTATTTAGCGCGCATGCGAGTTGGGGGAAGAGGCAGAGGGAGGGGGAGAGAGAGAATCTCAAGCAGACTCTGCACTGAGTGCAGAAGTGGTGTAGAATGTTGGAAAAGGACAAAGATCAACCTGCCTATTATTGTGAGTTCTTAAGGAACACTGGAAAGTCCCACATACTTCTATAGGCCTTGAATTTGGGATGATGAGTGTAAAGAGATTGTTGATTTGAAAGTTCATCAGAAACTACTATGGATATTAAAGAAATTGGCTGGAGTCAGACTGAAGATGTCTCCAGTGTCTTGTGTGGGGGGGTTTCCTGCATAGGGCCAGGTCCATGCTGGCTGAAGCAATTAGTGCTCACCTATTTCAGACTATGAATAGAAAGGCAGTGAGAGAGGAAGGAGAAAGGGCACCGGAACATACAAGTGTGCCCCTCACATTCTCCTCCTCCCCTGACTCGCCACTCCAAGAAGCAGCACAAGAGCAAGAGAACGAATGGTCAAGGGAGAGCCTGACGCAGGGCTCGATCCCATGACCCTGAGATCAGGACCTGAATGGAAACCAAAGAGTCGGACACTCAGCTTACTGAGCCACCCAGGTGCCCCTTCCTGTTTTGTTTCTTACATTCCACATAGGAGTGAAATCATATGGTATTTGACAGCCTTATTTCCTGTTATTCCCCTTTGTATGAGTAATGGCAGGCTGACAAGCAGGCCTTTGTAGACCCTCCATGGAGTCCCTCAGACTTCCATTGTTTACATTTCTTTCCCCCAAAGACTCAAACATTGAAGTTGTGGGTGCTCGTGCAGCAACTACCACAGAGAGGGTGTTCACAACCTGTATGCTGAATGAATGACTCAGCCAGCACCTTCCTTTTACAGATGGGACACGGGCACTCATGTGCCAGTTCCGTCTTTTCTCTGCTTGGCTTCATGTCAGGTACTTTATCGACTTTAAATATAAACTTCACGAAATCTCTGTGAGGCAGGAGTTGTAATTCCTGTTGCGTGGATAAGAAGACGGAGGCCCAGAGAAGTCATACAGCTGGTGAGTGACAGAGCTGAACTTACCTCCCCCAACCCCAATGTAAAGGTAAAATGCCATAAAACGTACCTGTTCTTGGGTTTGTTGGGCTGTTGCACATTTAGCTCAAGACAAGAACTATAAAGCATAGAGGAAACCCATGGTACCTTCCTAAAAAGCTTTGAATGTGAGAGTTTTGGGCATAATGGCTCTGACCACTTCAGGAAACCAAGTATAGTACTTGATGGGCATTTCCAAGGTTATGAAGTTACAAGATGCCAGAAAGGAGGCCTTAGAATTGAGAGAACAAAGTAAAAAGAATGATACATATTCCAATATTTGACAGCATTGTGAAATAGGGAGGGTTTGTCCTTGGCGCCCCCTTATCTCTGTTTGTCGCCTTCAGAACCCAAAGAGCGAGACATTTAACGGTGGGATTCTGGGCACTGCAGTAGGTAATATGAGCACTGTTTAGGCTGTTCAGTCTGCTTCCTTCTTATGAGCATGGCTTTTGGCCTTCCTGTGAGGTTGCCAAGTTCATCTTCCCATTCAGTAAAAGACTCAATTTCTACGGTCTAGTCTTATTTTACAAAAACACATCTCAAGGCTTGGAGAGTCAAGCCGAACCAAGGTAGGGGCCCACTGCATTCTCCTGTGACCTTCAGGCTGTGCGTTCCTGATTCTTGGGGAATGCATCACTCATATTTTGTTCCTTTACTCAAGTACACTGGGAATGTTTCTTTTTCTTTTATTTTTTGGGGAAATGTTTCTTTAAATGACGCTTATTTAAGCGGATCATGTTTACAATCTCTCCCCACTCCATTACCCATTCTGACCTCATCTCATACTATGTTCTCCCCATTCACTCTGTTCCAGCCACATGGGCCTCCTTGATGTTCCTGGGGTGCACTAAGCAGGCTTGACCTTAGCCCTTACGCTGGCTTTTCCTTCTCTTCCCCAAGATACCTGCACAGCTTAGCACTCACCTCCCTTAGCATCTGATTCAAATATCAACTTTTTAGACTCAGCTTTCCTGACCACCCCATTTAAAGTTGGACCCTTTTCTCACCCAGTACTCCTTTATCCCCCTTCCCTATTGTATCTGCTGTGCTCAGAACACTGCCGGATACAGAGAAGGTACTCAATAAGTATTTTGAATAAATTAATAAATTCAAGCAGCCTCTGCTTTAATTAGATTTTCAGCAGCCACTCAAAATTCTGAAATGCCTGAGCCTAGGTGGCACTGTTCTTGCTGCTCAAACCCTTCCCATTTTTATTAAGCTCCTTCCTGCTGTCCAGCCTGAGGTCAAACCCTCTGGCTAACAAGGCCAAAGAGGAAGATAGCCTTCACCAATTATAGAGAAAATGCTAGGAATGGCTGTATATTTTGAATCAATACTTTTCTACTTTATTTTTTTAAAAGATTCATTTATTTATTTGAGAGAGAGTGTGAGCACAAGCAGGGAGAGGGGCAAAGGGAGAGGGAGAGGCAGACTACATGCTGAGCAGAGAGCCTGATGCAGGGCTCTATCCCAGGACCCCGGGATCATGACCTGAGCTGAAGGCAGATGCTTAACCGACTGAACCACCCAGGCACCCCAATACTTTTCTACTTTAAACACTCCTCATAAATCCCTTCTCATTCCAAATAAGGCTGACTAAAAAGTACCAACAGCTCAGAGTTGAGTTTGGTCTCCAATGTTGAGTCAAAATTTAAGTCAACCTTCATTTTTATTAATCTTTATTTTATGGTCAAGAGAGGAGTTAAGGAGCTAGAGCATTTGGGTCTAAATCCTTATTCTACCGCATATTAGCTGGGTCTTGTATAAGCTGCTTCACCTCTCAGTCCTCAGATCCTTGTTAGTAAAGGGAGGACAGTAATAGCTACCTCATGGGGTTGTAGTGAGCATTAACCAGGTGAATGTGTGCGAAGCACTTAGAACCGTACGTGTTCAGCAAGTGTTAGTGATCTTCCTATTAGTCATCCAAGGAGAATACTGCCATCTTCCTGCTGAGCGTAAGTGGAGGCGATGCAGCCCCCCTCCCTCCTTCACCCCTTGGCTGTCCACATCAGCTGCAGACCCCAGCTCTTGGGGGGAATGGTTTCCAGGGCCTTGTATCAATGTAGCAGAAGGAGGCAAGGAGAAAGACATGCCCAATAAAAGCAGGGGACTGAAAACAACCCTCCGGCCAGTCTGGCTGGGCCCCCAGCAGTCGTCCCTGCCTAGGGGCATCCCTACCCCCTGGTAGCCACGGCCTGTGGACGCTCCATGCCTGCTGGCTGGAGAAAAGACCACACTCAGTGTTCTTGCCAAGTGATGGGTGAGAGGCAGGCTGGTGCCTGGCCTGGCCTGGCCCGGCCCTGTGACACAGGAGCCTGTTGCCCCAACTGAGATAATTTTCTTGTCACAAGGCCTGAAATTGTCACTCGAAGTCATCTTCAAACTGGTGTTCTGAAACAGGGCCAAGTCCCCAAGCCTGAGTTTCCAGGCTGGGGAGCTGGTGTTCCCTAAAATGCACCTTTCTAAGAAAAAGAAAAAACTTAATACAGCTCTACCGCTTGCCAGGGAGAATTAAGTGCCAGTGTCTTTTTTTTTTCCCCCCTTTTTTCCTTTTTATTTTTTATTTTTTTGAATTGGCTATTTGGATGTAGATGGGAAGCTTCAGAGTCTTGCAAAAACAGGAGGAAAAAAAAAAAAAGAAAAAGAAATCCCCTACCTCCCTGGGGAGACATTTGAGGCATAATCCAGCCTGAGGGAAGTTTGAATGCCAAGAAAGCCGTGTTCTGAGCTAGTCAGAATGTGGGCACGGTGGGCAAGATTTGGGCAGCTGCACAGCTGCTGATCAGCTTTCTATTCAAACCCACTCTGGCAGAGGGGAAATGTTCTTTCTTTTTTCTTTCATCACTTTCTTTTAAAGGAAAAAAAAAAACCCACCCCCACAAACCCCAGCATGGAAGATCCCGAGACATACTGATGCCACTGAGAGGGGAGACCTAGGTCGTAATCCAAAGTTGGTGTCAGGGGAACCTCCCCACCCCGCCTCCCCTCCCCCATCCCAACCCCCATCCTACAATAAAAGCTTCTCTAAAAGGCAGCTCAGACAATGGATCAGATGCCAAACCATGTGAAGTGCCCAGAGGCAACTCCAAAACACCCGGCCCACCAGCGGGTAGAGGCTGCCAAGGAGCCAGATGCTGGAGCTTTAAAAATATCTTCAGCTGCTTGGCATCTGCAGTTGCAGGCTGCTGCCTGGGAGAAGGAGCAGGCCGGGGCTGGGACAGCCGGGCAGGCGGCAGCAACCCGCCTGTATGTAATGGAGAGCGCCTCGAACCACGGGGCTGCCCATTTGGCCTTGTTAAATCACCCCCAGCATATGGTGAGAGACATCTGCCCAGGATTTGGACCTCACAGACTGGAAGAGGAGGGCTCCACACAGACACTCTGAGGCTGGAGAGGGTGGAGGCAGCTGGGAAGGCATTTCTAGGGCCAAGGGCCTCGTTTCACAGAGGAGCCGGGATTCTGAGAAAGAAGGGGCTGGCTCAAGGTCATGCAACAGCCTCCTGTTGGATTCATTTTGGTTCTTTGAGCCTCTGTTTACCTATCTGTGAAGTGGGGTAAACAGACACCTTACAGGCTTGATGTGAGGGTTAGATGAAATCATTTAAGGGAATGGCCCCCTGCTCAACGCATTTTAGTTGAATATATTTCTCGATCTGCCAATTCTAAATGTCAAAGGCAGCCACTGACAATGGTATGTGTTCAAGAGGCTTCAGAAAAGATCCAATACTTTCCCAAATTCTAACTGCTTAGTGCTGGAGGGAACTGCATCCTTTCGACTATTAGAGTACAATTACAGTGCAGCCTTACTTGCGTGGCTAAAAACGTGAAACTGTGGAAACTTTACTTCCAGGTTAAGTTTCTTTTTTTTAGGGGCAGTCGTGAGTTTCAGTGCACACTTTATGGGAAGTCTTAGAAACTAGGAAAACTAAGAGGGGAGCCAACATCTTCATTGGAAAGCAGCCCTTAGCCTCTCAGAGCCACTTAGCTTCCCTGTACCTCAAACCGCAACTTCAAAATCGAAATTATGGTTTTCTTTTTTCTTTTTGGCTTCCAGATCACACTCTGCGATGATCTTTGCACCACTACCCTCCCATTAAAAAAAGCCACTAGGAAGTAAATTCTTAAGGAGGGCAATGGCCCAGGCTGGAATGTAGTAGGGAAATATACTCCCAGAGTGCATTAAACAAGGAGAAATTCATGCAGATATCCTTGTGGACGTTGGCTCTGCATGAACACCTGAGGTGACTGGAGGTACACCACTCTTCCCCCCTTGCATACGAACACTTCATAAATACCTCTAAAGAATATGAGCTACCCTTGGAAGTATCCAAAGTCCCTCCCAGATCAAATCTAAAGACTTTCCAATACAGTGACATTATTACTCTTTCTTCACAACCGGAAATATTTGTAATGGCCTTACCAGTCTTTTTCTTTCTTTCTTTCTTTTTTTTAAAGATTTTATTTATTTGTCAGAGAGAGAGAAAAAGAGAGAGTGTACACGTGCATAAGCAGGGGGAGCGGCAGGCAGAGGGAGAAGCAAGCTCCCTGGACGTGGGACTTGATCCCAGGACCCTGGGATCATGACCTGAGCCAAAGGCAGACGCTTAACCGACTGAGCCACCCAGGCATCCCACCTTACCAGTCTTTATTTTCTTTATTTTATTTAGAAGCCCAGTGGTTTCTAATTCCCCACTAGAGACACCAGTGGTTCCAGGTTCCACTCTAGATGGGACGTATGACTGGGTAAGTTTTGGTTTAAGGATGGGCCATAGGACCTACATGGATCCAGAGTGACTCTTTGTTTTTTTGTTGGGAATGATGGGACTCTTTCTTTTTCCATATGAATGGTGAAGTAACTCAGAAAAATTCCTGCCTTAGGATTCCAAGGAAGGCCAAGTGGAGAAACTGGGTGACTCCGTGTTGCTGGATCAAGCCATGACTGAAGACAGTGCTACCTTCAGGCTTTTTACTTGTAAGAGCATTTTATAATTTACATATATTTTATTGATATAATATGCATATTATATTTATAATTTAAGCCTGTTTGAGTCATGTTTTCCATATTCAGCAACTGAAAATACCCAGATGTGCTCAGGAAGCCCTAAGAGGTTATAGACATTTGGCCCTTGCTTATCTTTAGATTGTCAATTAAGACTTAAAGTGTTGTTGGTTTGTTACGTATGTTACATGGCAAAGCCATTAGAGCAGGTGGCTGAGTGTGTAGATCTTGCTTGTGTAGCATGAATAAGATAGTCTTCTTGGATTGGGAATGAGGGTAAGTGGGGACAAGTCCTCATCTGCCACCAAAAATGCCCTTCCGTCTCTTCATTTCTCCACCTGGACTGATAAGTGGGTTGTATTACATTAGGATTTGGCAAACTTCAGTCATATATCTATTATTGTTATAATTTTTTTATGTTCCCCTGTGTTACTAGTTACTTAATATTTTTCTTTAAATTAGCCCATTTCCTCAATTTTATAAATCATTTAGGAGTAAAATAAAATGTATATTATTAAAAAAATGGAAAAGCCATTGTTTAATACATGTGTAAATGAGTACATAATTATTAACATAAAAAATGGTTGTTTACCACCTAAAATTACCTTGCATATGATCCATTGGGAAAGTCTAGGAGTTGATCAATGGTTTTCAAACTGTGTTTTTTATGGGCTAACTTATTTAAATTTAAATTATTTGCAGTGTTACACGGTATTTAATTTGGTAACAGATTTTTAACTATTTTGATAATTGAAATTAAAATCCCTGAATACCCTTAAATCTGTATGTAAACATATTATATTTATTTATTTTAAAAAGATTTTATTTATTTGAGAGAGAGAGAGAAGGAGAGAGAACATGAGCAGAGGGGAGAAGGGCAGAGGGAGAGGGAGAAGCAGACTTCCAGCTGAGCAGGGAGCCCGATGTAGGTCCCAATGTGGGGCCCCATCCCAGGACTCTGAGATCATGACCTGAGCTGAAGTCAGATGCTTAACTGACTGAGCCACCCAGGTGCCCCTACATATTATATTTATATTAGAGACCACTATCATAATTATTTGTGCTGGTAGGTTACTAATTTTTGTATGTGCTCAGAAGAAAACTTAAACCAAAACTTAATTAAATATATCCACCTTTACACATGAGCACTTCATAAATACCTCTAAAGAATATGAGCTACCCTTGGAAGTATCCAAAGTCCCTCCCAGATCAAATCTAAAGACTTCCTAATACAGTGGCATTATTACTCTTTCTTCATGACCAGAAATATTTGTGACACCCTTACCAGTCTTTTTTTTTTTTTTAAGATTTTATTTGTCAGAGAGAGGGAGGGAGAGGGAGAGAGTACGCGCGTGCACAAGCAGGGGGATTTATTTTATTTTATTTTATTTCAGATATATTTAATTTTATTTCAGAAATAATTCTTATCAGAATTTAATACAGAAAAAGACATCACAAATGGGCAACAATCTCAATACCCACAGAATCCCTTTGATGTTAAAAAAATAATAATACATGTCTGTATATACATTCTAACTTATAAATATGTCACTGATTAGGACTACTGTAGCTCTGCAGGGGTCTTTCTGGAATTCAGATTTTTAACCTGAAGTTGTATGAGTACCCCCAATAAATGCCAAGTTAACATCAGATCAATTGCTTTGGCCAATCCTTTTGTCAAACTGTAATATTCTAATGCAAAAACTTCAGACATGCTGATCTCCATGATTCACATCATAGACCACTTTAGAGTTAGTGTAAATTTTGGGCTCCTCCAGTCTGATTTTCATATTTATGTCAAAGATACAGAGAACCATCATAAGTGTTGTTACTGATTCAACTCTGAAACTGAAATGTCTCGCTATCCAGCCTTCAAGCTTCTGGCCCAGATTAAATGAAGAGTATCTTGAGATTGTGAGTCAAGCTGTTAACAAAAAACAAACAAACAAAAAGCCCACAGATGTTACCACTTTCGCTACTTATCAGTGCAATCAGAATTTTCGTAAGGCCACGTATGCAAAACAAAACACCGAAATAAAGACGATGCTGGGGCTACGCTGCAAACATCACCTATCGCTCCAGGATCAAATATTGGGGGTGCATCTGAATCAACTCATTGCTCTTGATGGTGGAGCCTGAGGAAGTAAATGTTATCAGTTTGAAATTACAAAGCAACATTTTCTCAATATGATGGCAGTATATATGTCCACACGTGCAAACACACATCCACATATACACACTCAATTCTGAAAGCCATATGATCTTTAACGTGTTCTTCCAGTTCTAAAAATAAAGTCCTTGTTTCCCCTTGGGCTGAGAAACCTCAAAGCTGTGGTTGGGAAAACGAATCCCGAAGCGACAGGTAACATTTGTACAGTGCTTTTCAGATGCACAGAGTGCTTTCACTTGAAGGAAGAGTATGAATCTCAACCTAGAAGCTTACTCTTACTTTTTCTGGNCTTTTTCTGGGAAGCTTTCCCTCCCTGCCCCCCCCCCCCGACACAGCATTTTGGAATTGTTACTTTGCACGCTTGCCTCTGCCCGAGGACTGTGAATGCCTCAAAGGGACAGACCGGATCTTGCTCATTATTGTATTTTCCGTGCCTAGTCTTGTGGGGAGTATCTGCTTAATAAGTGTTCCGATGCTTCAATGAATGAATGGTTTTGTGGGATCCAATAGAAAACTGAGCCCTGGATGATTAAGTTCTTTTTTTTTTTTTCCCCATCAGCTCAGCACATGTCTTCCCCATCAGGAATATTTATTAAGTAACAGCATATGTTGTCCTCATCAAGGAATATTTATTAAGCAACAAATTTGCGCATAAAATTTGGCAAGGTACCACTCATTCTGACAACCATCCTTTCCTCTCAGTCCTGACTATCCAAGTTCATGTCCTTAAAAGCTTTTCTGGGTCTATTTCCTTGAGCTCTTATCAGTACACATCTGACCCATCCCTACGTCTGGGCCTCTGTGCATGTGTTTCTCTCCACCTGGAACACCTTTCCTCATCATTTCCGGACGGTCATTATTCCCTGCACTTGTACCCTTACTCATGGTCTCTTCTGGCCCAGCCCTAGCTGGAGGTAATGAATTCAGATATGCCATTGCCTGAAACTCTCCAACGGAGCATTTCACTCTTCTGCGTATCATAGTTACTTAGAAACAGGCCCTCTTTCCTCTTCTGGATTTTGCTCTCCATGGGGAAGCACTTGCACTAAATTATTTTTGTGTTTATCAGTACACCCAAAGCCTACAGTAGATGCTGAAAAAATATTTGGTGAAAGAATAATGTGTCTGGTCCCTGTGGTTCATTCTGCCTCTGTCTGAGACAACTGATAGTCACCATCAGACTTAGTCTAGAATCCTGGAATCTTGAATCAAATCACTCATTCCCACCAAGAAAACAAAAGGAAATTATTCCTGCTTTTCACTGATGCTTACACATTACCAGCTGCATGCTCCTGTGCAGGATACTCAGTTTTTCTAATTCCCCAGCTGTTCTTCCATAATCATGGCGAATAGCATATACCCTAAAGACTGAAGTGAGCTCCCGTATGGAAAGGGCCTGGCACGTGGCAAAGGTTGAATAGATATTATTATTACTATTACTATTACTATTATTATTCTCTATTATTACAATGGTGGTTGCTATTATTGCCAAAAGAGGCTGTAGAAAAATGTTGTGAAAATTGTAAACTAAAAGGCATGTGGATAGAGAGAGGAAGAAGGTTAAAGCTGTTTCGTAGTTGAGGAACCAGCCTCTTCCAATGGAGAACTCCCGAGGGTAGGCTTTGTGTCTTTTCTGTCTGTGCATCCCTAGCACTTAACACAACGCTTCGTACAAAAAAGCGATGCATTAAATGCTTTCTGATGGGACCATATTCATTTGTTGATTATGTGAACAATAACTTTGGTATAGTGAGTGTTCACTGGGTGACAGGTAGTGTTCCAGATCCTTTACAAACTGTCTCATGTGCTCCATACAACACTCCTGCTAGAATGAGCTACTCTACTATCTTGTGGCAGAGGCCACAGAACTTGTCTGTGTTTGCACAGAGAGTCAGTGGCAGAGCCGTGATGAAGATGCAGGTCTATCTGATTCTAATGACCACTCTCCAACCTGCTGCAATGCACACTGCAAGGTTGCCCCACAACGTTCGAAGGTTCATGGAATATTCCAGGCCCTGAGCTAAGGAGGTGGCAGAGGTGATGGGAGACAGAGAAGGAAGCAGCAGTTCATCGCCTTTGGGGACCGATTCCTTGGAGAGGAACCTGAGGGGGTGGGGTAGGCCGAGGAAAACTGAGGATCACAAAGAGAATTCCTGCTGCAGGCCAGCTAGGGAGCCAGGCTGCCCTGTTTCTTGCACAGTGCACTTCCCTCCACCCAGGTCCCCGCAGTTTCCCTCAGAGATTTCCTGACAGGCCCTGATCAAGGTCAGCAGTGGTCCACTGCAAGGCAGGCCCCTGCGCACGCGCTCGGTAACAGCAGTGCTAATGGGAACTTGGCCCTGCCCCAGACGGGTATGGAAGGCGGCTGTTGGCTCTTGTAAAAATCCTTGGTCCAGGCTGGTTTTTCCACAAAGAGAAATTCACCGCCCTGAAGAAATGCTATCGCCTGTTCTTGGTGCCAAACTCGAGGAAAATCAAGTCGTGAGACTCTCTCCTCTGCCTGGCTGAAATGACAGATAGCGAAAGAGCTTTCAGTTTCCTCTCCCCCAAAAAAGTCTGCCAGAGATATAAATATTTAAAAACAGGAGCTAGACTGAGAGGGTTAGCTTTCACCGTGTCTTCTTTGGCAAGCGTTCGATCCACCCACCAGATATCATTTTATTCTGTGTAATGGAATGGCAGTTCTGGGTCGCACATCCCAACTTCTGACACACTGCATGGAAAAAAAAAAGACTGTGACCCTTGTAAACTATTTCTGTCGTTGGAAACAGATACAGACCCAGGTTGTGAATGCCAGATTGAACATAGCTATGAGCGGTTTCAGTGGTGGGTTGTTTTTTTTTTTTTTTCCTGCTGTTCCTTATTTTTATCTCCTGCTAAGAAGTCCCCTCTCTCATTTCTGTCCAGTAGGATAACTCCTCTTCCTTGCCATACAGGATTATTTATTTATTTACTTAGCTGTTCTCATCTCAAATTGGTTAAACAAAGTGCAGGTCTGTAATAACAGTGTTGTCTGAATTTCTTTGTTTCTCTCACATGGCAGTCCCTGAAACTATGACAGATACAGGAAACAATTCAAAGTTATTAATTCTCTTTTTCATATAGAGAAGTGGGTGCAAACCTCCATGATATTAAATAGGTTTGAATCATCACAGATGACCTTCGCAAATCTCGGTCTTTATACTTTTAGGTGGATTAGAGGAAACTAATGAGGATTTTGAAACAAGCTTTGGACTAAAACTCTCATCATGCAAATCCATTGAAAAACCCCATAACTTGCAAGCACAATTAACCCGATCCCCAGTGCCCACTGCCCCGTATCTGACTCTTTGTATTTCCTCTTATTTTACTTTCTTCATAAAACAGTAATAACAATGCAGTCGGTATGTTTCTCTGTCATCAGATTCCACGGTCCTTGTTCTTTCTTTTTCTTCTTCTTCTTTTTTTTTTTTGGTTCTAAATTGCTCTGTCCTCAGAGTGCTTTTTAATATGGTTTAGGACTCACAAGAGTTAATAGGCAAGGGTGGGGGGAGGAACCCACTTGTTTTAAGCCTGGAGCCTGTCACCTTTTCTTGGCAATTACACTGCTAATGGCTGGATCCCAAGCAAAGTGGCAAAGAATATCTCTTCTCACGTTCCCAACTCACAGTGCATTCCCAAATACCAGATGGTGTTTTTGGAATCCATTTCACTATGTTTGATATGACAATACTTTTGTATAATGTTAAATTATATATAACTATTGCAAATAGCTGAGATCAGAACAACCAAGAAGCGGAAAATTAGACACAAGAAGGAAAGATAGAAACTAAAGACTGTGGACTTTCATCTGCCCCCATTGTGTCCTGGTTCCCTTAGATTTTCTTTTAATCTGCAGAGGATTGGCAGCCGGAGGCTGGGTGCGGGGCGGCAAGGGGGGCTGGAGAAGTGTGGGGGATGGGGAGGAGCAGAAAGTAGTTCTGCCGCCGTGTTGTTGCAGGGAAATTACATCAAATTGGGATCCTCTCGCAGCTAGAGTTTGGTACACATCATGAAAAACTTGCCAGACGTTTCGAGAGCAGCGTCATCTCATTTCAATGGCCAAAAACCTCAAAATAAACCAAAGAAGCCTGATAAAGCCCCATGCTCAACCCCTTTGGAAATGGGGTGTTTTTATTCTGCTGAGAAGGACAAGCAAATGAATTACCAGATCTTAAAATCTCAGTCACTGCCTTAGGAACCATGAGAAGGACAGCGAGAGAGAAAACAAATACAGACTCAAAACGGTACAAAGGAATTCAACAGAAACAGTTGAGAGGCTTTTCCGAGTTTGGGGGCACATGGATATACTGATGGTATTTCTAAAACAGTGGCTAGAACTGGACCCTAGCAATAAAAAATATCTCAAAGAATCCACCCTTGAAAAACCTGGGTCACACCAATGGAGCCGTAGTGCTACCCCAGATGGCCAAATGGGGTAAACATATCACTTTAATTTAAATTTTCTGGCTATTTGACAATAGACAACCTCTGGTCCTCTTTCCCCAACCTTCAAACAGGCCTTATCTCCACATTGCAGGACTTATTGATTTCAGCCCAGAGCGAATGCATTACAGCCAAGTGATAAATTGCTTAAAATTATTCTTAAATGAAAACGCTGGAAACCTCCAGAGTGGCTTTTTGAATGGAGGGTGGGCAGGACAATTTCCAAACTGCCCGGATCGCAGATTCTTGCAGCCGATTGATTCCTTCTTCGGCAGCTACGTTGCTAACCTTCAGAGCCCATCCTGAGCACCGAGGGCTTACCCTATTCATGCTGCTCGCTTGGGTTTTTCCCTACCACCAGTCATGGCTCCATGCTACCCTCCTCTCCACAATCACCCCCTCCCCCACTCCCCCCCATAGCCGAACACGAACCCGTGCTCCCTCCCCGGAAAGCTCCTACAGCTCCAGTGACTACTACATAATTAACAATAACTTGTAGTAATGCAATTTAAGAGTCCTTTTAATGGGCAGCGATGGTAGAATGTATAGCCCATCTTTCTTTGTCATCTGAGAAAAGCGGCCCCATGCAGAGCTGCTGGTTGCTGAGTGACGCTTTGTTGTCTGCACCAGACACAGTACCAGCTGCACTGGCAGGTAGCCGAAGTGCAAGGAGATAGCTGCCAAACTATGCTATACAAAGGGAGCTGTGCCAGAGAGAAAGGGACCTTTGCGTGCGATGACCTTTGACCCCCAAGCCAGCATGGATCCCATATTCATCCCTTCCAGACAATTGCATCTTTCATTCCACCACAAACTATGATTAGAAAGGGGCCACTTGTGATGGAGTTGGTTAGCTTATAAGTTCCCAGCAATAGCGTTATTGCTTTTTTCTTCTGTTTTAATGGTGACAGTATTTTCCTTAAACCGGGGTAGGAGGAGAGGAGCAATTAAACGAGGGAAAATTATAAAAGTAAAACAGTAACCCAGCCAATGGTGTGGGGCAGGGATTCCAAGCAAGTGAAAAGCATGGAGACAATGACCATATGGCATTTAAAAAGTCAAACGGAAATTGAACTCTCACCTGATCACGGGGGAGCTTCCCACAAGCAGATCGCTAGAACTGTGCGTTTTTAGGGAAACTGCGAACTTAACACTGCTATATAATACTTCTTTCGTCCCACCAGCGACGCTTTTGTTTGGTCAACTTAGATTAATGAGAAACTAACAGCTTGTATTTGAATATGTCCTAGCAAGTCCACTTTTGTTCTCCTTTGAAAAACACCAGTGCTCTTTGGAGAATGGCTTTTATTTTGTGTTTTAAAGCCATTCTACCTCAGGATTTATGAAAAGAAGCCTAAAGCCTCAAGTAAGGACCCACCTCAAAGTCAAGGCAGCCCTTCTGAACCTACCTCTGAGCCATTTTGTCTGGTGGGCAGAGCAATCAGTTGTCAGAGTCACACAGCCACACCACAGCGGCCCGAGTGCACCTAGGAAACGTTCTTGAAGTAGCTGGAATGTAACAAACTGGAGTTTCAAATTCTACATCTTTCCAGAAAAGAAAAAAAAAAAGCAGCCTGGGGTGTACATTGGGGGGTACACTCAGAATTTTTCCAGTGGCAGAGGAGTTTCTGGAATGGCCCCCTTTTGATCTGGCTTCCCACTGAAGGCATGGTTCCGTGGAGGCAGGGGAGCCACGGATACCTGCGGGCCAGCCTGAGGAGCCGCACCTGACTTCAGGCCCCCACGTGAAGCCGTCTGTTCTTTATTTTCCCTCTGTATGAAGCTAATGGGATTTGCAGTTGATTAACCTCAGCTCTGGAGAAGTGATCCCGTCTGGGGTTGCAGCTAGCAGGGCGAAGGCGACTTGTACTTCGTAAGTGAGTCAGACAGCAACAAGTGTTCTCCCCCAAAAGCAGAGGCCCAGAGAAATGGGTATGAGAAGGAGTGTCCCTCGGGTCCAGAACAGCCAACAGGCATGGAGGTAGACTGTGTTTGGTATCTGGGCTCCAAAAATAAAGTGCTGGTGTCTAGATGACAAATTTAACCAGGAACATGAATCTTCTTCTTTAAAAGATTTTATTTATATTTTTGAGTCAGAGAGGGACTGAGTGGTAGGGAGGGGCAGAGGGAGAGAGGGAGAAGGAGACAGAGAGAGAAGCAGACTCCCCACTGAGCAGGAACCCTGATGGGCTGGATCCCAGGACCCAGAGATCATGACCTGAGCTGAAGGCAGATGCTTAACCAACTGAGCCACACAGGCGCCCCCTGAATTTTTTTTTTTTTTTTTTTTTTAAAGTCCCTAACACATGGAAACCCTGCTCTGTGGAGCGGCTGCAGTGTGGTGGTTAAAGCATGGACACCAGAGCTAGATTGCCTGCCTTCATATCCTGGCTCCCCTACTGTTCGGCTGTTTGACTTTGAGTAAGTTACCAAACTTCTCTGTGCCTTCTTCTCCTCATCTGTCCACTGAAATAGTCATAGTAATCAAGGAATTGTAATGAAGACTAATGAATTAATATTTGTGAGGTACTTAAGAATTGTGCCTGGCCCATTGTAAGTTTATATGGAGAGATATGTGGATTTTTCGGTTTTTTTCCAGGAAAATGTGCATACACATTTTTTTCTATCGGAGTCATTACTCTGATTCAAGAGAAATGTGGTATTACTTCAGCAGCTTCTGAAGACAAAAGACAGTAGTGTAGGGTCTCCTGATATTCTGCTCGGCTAGAAAAAAATTTACAAAACTAACTCATGTTTTAAATAGTTGTGAGAGNTGAAAGATTTATTTTATTTATTCGACAGAGATAGAGACAGCCATCGAGAGAGGGAACACAAGCAGGGGGAGTGGGAGAGGAAGAAGCAGGCTCATAGTGGAGGAGCCTGATGTGGGGCTCGATCCCATAACGCCAGGATCACGCCCTGAGCCGAAGGCAGACGCTTAACCGCTGTGCCACCCAGGCGCCCCAAAACTAACTCATGTTTTAAATCGTTGTGAGAGACAGTAAAAGATGTAGGGTTAACATTTAAAAAAGGTGTCGGGTTGTTTCTTATTGTTCTATGTCAAACAGTAAAGGTTGCTGCTGAATTTTCTGAGGGGAAACTTCCACATATGGTATATTTAGTGCATGAAATGTGGCAGTTGGATTCCTGTGTGTGTGTTTTTTTTTTTAAATTGTCATATAAACAAATAATTCCAAACATATTTCTTCTTCGTGGATTTGTTTCTATTTTGCAAATTGTTTCAGGCATCAATAAACAGGATTACACAAATGTGCATACAACTGCAAAACTCATTTAGTTTAGCAAGTGCTTCTCACATACTCATTTACTCAACAATGCTACTTTCAAGTCATGTCAACATTCCTCTATTGCTGCCTCATGACTAATACAGTGTTACTTAAACCCATTTCACATCTTCCATCCCAGGAACACCACCAACCTTTTTGGTTTGTATCACCTGGTTTCTAATTAAAATCCAATTGAGAAAAAGGTCTTCCGCAGGACCGTAGGTTCTCCCCCAGCACACTTACGGGGTCCCCGGAAAGGCTTTAAAATATAAGATCACTAACGTGGAAGCTCATTATAGGAAAAAAAGCAAAAACTGAAAAGCACATTAGACCAATTAAGAGGCTGTGAGCGAGAGGCATATGGGTATCGCATAGTGCGATGGTTTCATTGTCCGCTTTTTATCAAGGAGGGTGAAAAGAATTTTTCACTTGCAAAGTAATACTTTGCCAATTTCAAAATGTTCAGAATAGATCAGCAATATCCACCGATGATGGAACGGAGGGAAACACAACTGAAGCCCCACAACCTCAGCATCATAACAAGAGAATCTGCTATTTAGTGTGTCAGAGATTTCAAAACGTGCAACCACTCTAACCACAGCAAATAGGAAAACAATACCCGTTATTCACTCAATTTTCTTGAGCTAAAAAAAGGCGAATGATAACAACATATGCTCTAAATGTGACCCATGCAGTTTAGCTTAAAGGCAAAATAAGATAAAAGTCAGCATTGCACACAGAGTTTAAACAGAAACATACGTATCTATACACTTCCTTTCCCTCTCCATATGTTACCCTGTGGTGGAGATTATAATACTGTGCATCACACCTTTCACTCAAGGATCTCAAGCCCCTCTCAGAAATGAACACAAACCCGTACGCCAGCCCCGGGAAGCAGGTGGTGAGTATTATTATTACCATTTTACAAATGGAGACACTTAGTGTTCCCGACTTCTAGTTGATTGAACTCAAGGCACTGGCGCGCTCTGGGTGTGTGTGGGTGGGGGGAGAAGGGGGTGTTCTCTCTCTCTTTTAAAAATTTTATTTTAGTGTCAATACAAGTGAATTGTAGCACTTAAAAGTGCTAACAGTTCAATGATGGCATTGTAAAAGGATTTGCTTCCCTGCCATTGACTTTTCTTCATCCCTGAAACTGCCAAATGTAACTGTCGCTAAGAATAATGATCTCAAACTTTCTTCTAGGTATCTCTCTTGGATAGAATTTGGAACACTAACAAATGAAAGTCACAACCCAGAGAAGGGAGTTCTTGAATTGGACGCTTTTATTACCAGGAGTAAAGCCCCGGCATAGCTTAGAATTGAAACTGACAAGTCACACCCTCGGTGATCCAAACTCCTGGGCTGTAGTTAGGGAAGTCGATTTGCACAGCTTTCTAAAGCAGCCCAAATGTAAACCCAACGCAGAGAGGTGTGCTTCACAGCAGAGTTACCCAGGACGATGTTTTCACTTTAAGTTCTCAGCTGCTAAATTTTAACCCAAGCACAACACTTTGGGAACCTGAGGTCTAAGTAAGTCAGCATACACACAGAGGGGTCTACAACCCAGGCTTCCCAGTGAAAAAGGACCTTTACAGTCAGTGAGCTCAACCCAGCTTGGGGATTTCCTTCAGAATCACTACCTTCCTGCCAGGTTCATGTCCTCTGAAGTAGGACTTCCATTTGCTGTAACTGGTCCTGGTTAAGTGACAACATTTCTGAATTTGACCCAATGGATTCTTGGGAAAAAATATTTTTAGAAATCATAAAAATCATTTTGCTTTTCAGGTCTGAGTGTCTAAAGGAGAAATATTCATTTTGCCAAAATCAGATTTATAAAAATACCTATCTATGGTACAGACCATTCTTATGTTCTCGATGAGACCCAGCACAGTGTGAAATACATAGAAATTCTGGATGGGGGCTCAGGAAGCCTTTGTTTTTTATTTTTAGGAAGATCATATATAGCCATTGGAGGAAAGACCCCCACAAGTCAGAGCTCCCTCCTCTCTTTTCTGTCAAAAACAAAAACAAAAACAAAAAGCCTTAAAACAAAGTAATAAGAGGATACATTTATCTAGTATAATAGCTAAAAAATAATAATAGTTAACACCTTCGAGTTTTTCTTATGCACCAGGCACTGCACTAAGCATTTTATAAGCTCGCACCCCTTTTAAAAATTCTGAGAAAACAGAGTCTAAGAGAGTTTAAGGAACTTCTTTATGGTCACACAGGAAATGCTTTTGGATGCTGGGTCTGTTTGTCTCCAGAGGGCATGCTCTTTATCATTGCTTATACGGCCCAAGGACAAAATATTATTTATGTGGATTATTATGGCCTAATTAACATAGGAAAAAAATGAGGTAGCAAATAAAAGAGTTGCTTGTAAAATTATTTCTTTACGGAGAGCTGCTGCACTGGGTAATTATGCATCACACACAGCAGTCCTAGGTCGCCTTTGTTCCTCTGCATTGATCTCCCTTCACCCAGCTTTCAGCAAGCCCTCCCAAAGTCTCAGGGACTATATCATAGTTGCCTTTGTCTTCTCTGGAGCTAGGACAGTGCTGGTCATAAGCACACGCTCAACAAAAGTTTACTGAAGAAATGAATGAATAAATGAAATGACTCTAGGTTCTCTGAAAACACATTGATCCGTCGATGGATTATTGGTGGCAACTTTTAGAACGGTGGCCAGTCTTCCCAGGCATTGAGCCGATCTCCCCTTCCCCCCGGTCTGTGTGAACTCGTGGCATGCAAACGCACTGATGTTAGCCTGGTAAACTATGATTAGGTCCGGGGCAGTGGTGAGAAGTGACACTGGGAAAGGCATTCTATGGGCAGCTAGAGGAGGAACACATTAGAGACTTGCTACTCATTTAGAAGAGGTGGCAGTGAGTGATAGGAAATTCTGGAAAAGAGGCAAAATCCTGATTCAAAATCTATTCTCAATAAGCATAAGGAAAGATGGTCAACATCACAAAGAATTAGGAAAATCAAATTAAACCACAATGAGCTAGCACTTCATATTGTTTAAGGATCTTGAAAGCTGAGCCTGCTGACTATCTAGAAACCAACCAAGCCAAACCAAACCCAGAACATAGTAAGTGTTGGTGAGGGTATGAAGAGAAGGGAACCCTCGTGCATCGCTGCCGGGAATGTAACATGGTATAGCCACTGTAGAAGGCAGTATGGTCACTTTACAAGAATTAAAAAATAGAATTACCCTATGATCCAGCAGTTCCACTCCTAGGTGTATACATATCCCAAAGCACTGAAAGCAGGGACTTCAACAGATATTTATACCTGTGTTCACAGCAGCATTATTCACAATAGCCAAAAGGGGCAAAAAACCCAAATGTCCATCAGCAGATAAAGAGATAAACAAATGTAGTATATACATACAATGGGGTATTATTCAGCCTCAAAAAGAAAATTCTGACGTAGGCTATGACATGGATGCATCTTGACAACATTATGCTAAGTGAAATAAGCAAGAAACAAAAGGGAAAGTATTGTATGATTTCACTTGCATGAGATACATAGAATAGTCCAATTCGTCAAGACAGAAAGGTCAGTGGTGGTTGCCAGGGGCTGGGGAGAGGGAGGAATGGAGAGTTATTGTTTATGGGAATGGAGTTTTAGATGAAAAAAGTTTTGCAGAGGGATGGTGGTGATAGTTGCACAACCGTGTGAATATGTTGAATACCAGTGAATTGTACACTCAGAAAAAGTTAAGATGATACATTTTATGTTATGCATATTTTACCACTTCTACCATTTTCATGTTATGAATTTTTAATTTAAAAAACCTCTCCTCACGGGCAGCAGGCAATGGGCTGGAAGCGTGTAAGTGATTGTAGACTTGGGATAGGCCTAATCTTTCGTGACACTTTAACAAATTCCCAGTGCCCACCATCATAGTAAAAGCGTGCTTGGGGAGGGCGCGGAGGGCCCCTTGGCAAGCTCCCAGGGTTGGGGAAGTGGGTGGCAGGTGCACAGCCCCAAGGGTGTGGTGTTTCCTGAGCCTGTTGGTAGGTCCCACCATCTGGCACACAGGGCTGAGAGTTCCCAATCTCTGCTTTGAACACCTTTTGAATTTGAGTGGGTCTGGGGATGTTGAGCATAAAGTCTTTGGGTTAGAGAGCTGCTTCCCTTTCAACAGTGCCTTGAACTTTTAAAATGATTGCCACGCCAGACAGAGCAATACTTTTTGTTCCAGGTTGACTTAAAGGACATTACCCTTGGGCGAGTTCCTTCCTAGTTACAATGAGGACATTAATACAGGACATCACAATCAGATGCCTAATGATTTTTTGAAGATGTAGACTAACTCCTTTCATGGTAAGTGGTACTTGGTATGATTATTTAGGAATCAAGAGAATTCAGGAATTTAGAGAAAAGGTGCAGAACTGAATTTTGGTTACTTCATCCCTAAGCATTAGGACTTTAAGTGACATGGATGATGATACCAGTATCTTCCTGTTTATTTTGTTTTCAATCTTTTATTAGCGTTGCTTTCATATCTGCTACTGACACTAAGATTCCCCACAATAAACCTGCGAAGAAGGCAAGGCAAGAATTTGGTCCACTCTGCACATGAGGAAATTGCTGGAAGTTTCTTAAGACCAGAGCCCGTGTCTTGTTTCCCTTTGTATCCTCAGTATGGGGCTTTTCACTCCAGCTTGGAACATAACAGATTTTCCGCAAGTTCTTGCTGAATGACTCAATGAATGTATGGAAAACTTTCAGTTTACTGCTTAAGGTTCTCTAGTAACCAGGCTGGGCCTGGAATGCTTTCTGATTTCTCTTTCTACAACGACACCTCGATATAAACAGCATTTTTTCCTGAGCCAAATTTCTTCTGGAGAATCTGTCCACCAGCAAGGTTAAATACATCTTAGCCAACCAGCCACGAGCTTGGTGGGCTGAATGCCTCAGTGGTTTCCCCTTAAGTAAAAGATGTACATCTTGATTGGAAGCTGGCAAGGTAACAGTGCTCCTATCGGATCCCTCTACGCCACCCTGCACCTCACAGCCCCTCCCCCGCACCAAGCTCTCCGGTTGCAGGCTTCTGTCCCCCTTTGCTGTCCATGTCAGGCTATTCCTTGGTTTGCCTGCCTTTCAGACTAGCTGCTGCAGGCCAGACTGCCTTTATCGCCTGTTTTTCTATCGCTATCTTATCAGGCAATCCCCGCTCCACTCCTGTTCCATCCTTCCAGGTCTCCCTGCTGGGTTCTGAGCCTTTGGTAGCTGTGCACTCCCCCCACCACCCCCCTGCACAGGGCGAACTGCTTCTCTCCTTCCCCTTCTCTCTCACAGTCTGCTCTGTTTCTCATTAGGGGAGCGTGCATTTTAAATGTCTCAACAGCGTCTGTCTCTGCAGCCACAGTTCCTCTGCTTTCCCATCCCCCCAGCCCCCTTCCCAAGACAGACACTAGAGTAGGGGGCATCAATTTACAGTTTCTGGCCAGATACCAGATGTGCTGGGTGGAAGCAAATTGTCATAGAAAATGTTTGTAATTTCAGATAAAGATCAACTCAAAAGTGGTAAGGAGGGTAAGGAAAGAAAAGAGCTGAAGTTTGTATTGTTATCCCAATTGATAATATTCCCAAGCAGTCTCTCTCTGTCTCTGTCTCTCTCCTTCTTTCCTTCTCTTGCTCTCACTCCCTTTCAGCCAGTTTCTCTCTGACACAGGCTCCATCCCGCCCTGATGCATCACCGTAACAGGGGAGCTGAGAAGAGATTTTTACTGGATAATGGTGAAAAGTGATAAGTAATATTTCCAGGAGAAACTTTTGTTTCCGTGAAAGGTGTTGTAGCCTCTTAGGGATGGAAGATGGAAGGGACCAATGAAGTGATCTAGTTTCACCTCCTAATTTTGGAACCTCACCAAAAATAAAGAAACATGCCCAAGGCCACACAGCAAGATTGAGCAATGTTGCCTATTGTAACATTGCTCTTGGAGAATCAAAAAGCACAACAGTATATTAAAGACATTGAAATTCAGCAGTCAATAAATAAGTTTACTTATCTGTCTGGTCAAGCATAATCCTAACCTATTCAATCACGTCACTTTTTTTCTCTGGGAATTAGGGATTAGTGTCTACAGAATATACTTTCACGAAACCTGGCTTCCTATAAGAAAGACCGGCACTATCTCTAGTCATTTAGGTCTTCAATGGTGTCTTTGCACCCAAACAAAGATGCTTCTAAAATAACTGGAATTATTCTTGAAATGATTTCAGGGGGCTTGTAGGGAATGACTGTGCCATCTGTCTCTGCTCTTTGGAGATGGTTGCTGGAGACATGAAACACTCCCATCGGGTGACCTATGTTGATTTCATCTCCAAAAGGAGAAAACTCTTCTTATGTGGCACCTCCAATGAATGCTGCCTTCCAAAGTTAGAGTGGAGGCTCTGAAGAAAACATTTCAAATGACAATTAGATGAAATAAAAATCACCAGACTTAGTACGCACCACATTTGAAAGGTTCTGGCTGCTTGTCTACGCACAGATACCAGGGAGTAGGGGACAAGAACAATATTCTGTGATAGTAAATGTGCTTTAGAGGTTGCTAAGTGAAAGAAGTCAGAGAGAGAGAGACAAATACCATATGATTTCACTCATATGTGGAATTTAAGAAACCAAACAAATGAACAAAGGGAAAAAAAATAAAAGACAAACAAAAAACCCAGACTGTTAAATATCAGAATACCAGAACGAACTGGTGGTTGTCAGAGGGGAGGTGGATGGGGGAGGGATGAACTAGATAAAAAGGGATTAAGAGTACGATTATCTTGATGAGCACCGAGAAGTGTATACAATTGTTGGATCATTATATTGTACACCTGAAACTAATGTAACACTTTATGTTAATTATACTTTAATTTAAAAAATAATTTCAAAAAGTGCTTTAGAGGTAAGATAATAGAATAAATGGGTGGATCTTTGAAAACTGAAGTGGTTGATCTAGAGACTTATGCCTGGGTTCCCCAATTGCTGCTTCTTTTTCCTTTTAGTCTTTTCTCTCCTTTCCAGGTGGTTACATGCAGGTGCGTGAACCAGCCGAAACACTCACATTTGCGCAGTTGGCCTTTGGACTCCACTGGGATCCAAGAAGGAAGGCTGATGATCTGGTAAACTAATTCACTCATAAGGTGAGGGCCATGCTGTGCCCACAGGTGGCATGTCAGCCAGTGATAGCTTGCAATAGAAAGAATTTGGAGTCTGCACCTCAGATGATAGCGTGTAGGTGACTGCCTACCACATCTATGTGTGCTGATTGAGAAAATAACATGAACAACATAAAATGGTAGATCATTTAGTTTCCACTGCCATGGATTCAAAGGGAAAGAGCTGGGTAGGCGAGGACTTCAGATACAATAATTGTCCCCATTTTCAGGAGGGGAAGTTTGGGGTCCTTCTATCTCCTCAGAACTCTGAACAGGAGAGGTATGGCATAACTCTCAAGTCCCTGTAGACAACAGTAAAGGGAAGGAACAGATTATTCTGAACTAAATTGAGTGAATTTTTCTATTACTTTCTAATTATTTTAATAGGGCAATAGGCAACCATAAGGACAGAATTTGAAATCAGAATTTTTCTCAAAATGTTACGTGGTATATTCAAATTACCTAGGAAGGCATTTCAAAGCATATCTGCTTGCTCCCCACCCCATCTGAAAATGGGGCTTCAAGGTATGTGTTGAGGGAAATCCTCAACTCCTCAGTGTGCTGATAATGCCCTATTTTAGAACCACTTTTAGGGAGTTTGTCTCTAGCTTAGGTTCGAATGAAGGCCCATGGGTTTTGGGGCCACCTTGGGGTAGTTTTATGACATGAGGGAATTTATTAAATCTTTGATGTCTCAGTTCTTTTGTTTGGAAAATGAGGATAACAATACCTACATTTGAAAGAGTATAGCTCAAAGTGTTTAAAAATGTCAGGCCAGTGACTGGCACACAGTACAGTGCTCAATAAATGTGAAAGTCCCTCTGTCTCTAAACTTAAAGCCACCAACTTATGCTCAGAAAAATGAGTGTGAGCACTGCAAATCCTCAGGCATTAAATAAAATTTCAGCATAATGCCCTGTTGAGGCAGAGAAGTAAGCTATTATATTTTACAAGGAGTCTTAGCCTCCAGAGTGGAAATCAAAAGAGTCTTTGGTTAGCTCTTAGCTAATTAGAAAGTAAAATCAAGTAGACCAAATCTCCAAAAATACCCATTGAGATATTTTTGTAGATATTGACAAGTGCCCAGAGGATCAACCAGTGGGAATGATTTTGCTCAGGAAAGGCAAGAGGTCTATGAATAATGTTGAAGTTCTCCAGATTTGACTCTTTGAAGTATAGACTGTGCTCTTCTTTTTGGAAAAGTCAACATTTTAAGGGCTGAACTTTTGGAGAAAATCAATTTCTGGATGGCAAAGGTGTGTAGGAAAAGCTGTTCACTTAAAGATTTACTTATTTATTTGAGGGAGAGAGAGAGCACATGTGTGAGTGGGGGTGGGGAGGGGCAGAGAGAGTCTGAAGCAGATTCTGAGCTGAGCTTCGAGCCTGATAGGCTTGATTTCACGACCCTGAGATCATGACCCTGAGATCACAACCTGAGCCAAAGCCAAGAGTTGGACACTTAACCAACTGCATTATCCAGGTGCCCCAAGGATGTTCACTTTAAAAAAAAATCCAACTATGTCTTTTCACAGCAGACCTTATAATTTACTGGTGTTTAAAGACTTTGAGTGGTACAAGTGGATGGAAAATGAAAGCTGACAATGAAACTACTACTAATTAAATACTAATTGAAAATGAAGAGCAGTTCCTTAACATTCTTTATCTTCTACCTACCACAGCAGCTCATTTCTTGCCTGGTCTTTGAGCTCTTTTTCTGATCACATTGGACGAATCACACTGGATGCTCTTTCCACTCCTATTTCATCTTGATGCTTTACAGGTTCTGTTTACTTCTCTGAGATGTTCCCATTTCTGTCTGGTGAATTTCTCTTTGGTCTTCAAAACGGCTCAGATCCCTCTCTTCTTAAAGTGTTCTCTGTTAGTCCCCAGACTGGGGTTATGGTTTCTTTTTTAACATCCTATGCAAATCTCTATCATTCTAGTTACCGCATTGAGCTGTAATTATCTGCTCCCTTGTCTCTGTCTCCTACGATAAGGTACCTCGCATATCATAGACATTCAATAAATTGTTACAAAATTTATTTATTCAACTACTATTTATTAAACACATACAATGTGCCAGGTGCTTTTGTAGATATAGAAGACATGGCAATGAAGGAGAGTAAGCCCCGGACTTCCTAAAACTTCTATTTCAGTAGGGATAGACAGACAATGTATAAATGGTGAAAAACACAAGGGAGAAGAAATAAAATTGGTAAGAAGGAAAGAAAGTGTGTTTGTATGTGGGTGGTAGCTAATCTAGCTGGGATAGTCAGGGAAGGCACCCATCAGATGAGTTTTGAGCAGAGATTTCAAAGAGTTAAGGGAACACACTCTGTGGATATCCGGAGGAAAAGCATTCCAGGCAGATGGAAACGTGAGTGCAAAGGCTGAGGCAAGTGTGTACGTGTCCCAATGGTAGAACAGCAAGGAGGCTATGTAGACGAGTGACTGAGAAATCACAGACATGAGGTAGGTCGGAGAGGGTATGTGACTTGCCCGGGTGGCTTCTGTGCCCACAATCTCACTTCCTTTCCATCCGCCCTCCGAACAGTGGCCAAAGCAATTGTTTAAAATGTGAATCTTATCATATTACTTTCCTGTTTAAAATTCTAAATTGATTCCTCAGCACTTCCAGGACTACCTTCAGATGGCTGCCAGTGCACTTCTCCCAGGACTGTCTTGCCCCCAGCATACCTCATCCTGGGCACACTGAATGAATAGCTCTCCTGGCAAACCAATTTGTTTCTCTCATCTGAATTCTATGTGTTGCTTTTCCTCTGAGCAGTTGCCTCTACCACAAGGCAAATCTTCATATAACTCAATCAACCTTCCAAATTGATCAATAATTGTCACTTGTTCTGAAAAAATATTTCTGGACACCTAACTTTCTTTTAGCTCCCTGCTAAAATACTTACACTTACCCCTAAACCTAACTCTAAAGCTAAGTTGGACCCAAACCTTAGTCTTGTCCCAAATCCTGCCTCATACAGCTCCAACTGCAGTGCTAACTGCAGTCCTAACTTCAACCTAATCCTTAACCTAGCTTGAACCAACCCAGACTTGACCCCAATCCCAACCTTGACTCTATGTTAGCTAGCCAAGGATCCATTTAGTGTGATATGTGTGGCTCTTGAAAAGACAGAGCGTGAAGTCCACCATTCCAGTACTGAGCTTCCTTGCAGTGAGGAATGCTGCTGCAAAGGGCTGCAGGGGCTTCTCACCATGGGCAACTGCTGTCTAGTCAGCGGGGTCTATGGGTTCTCCAGTCTAAGAGAAATCTGTCTGAACCTCTGATTTGTTATCTGCATACATTCAGTAAGTTACTAAATCTCTTCATGTCTCAGTAGAGGCATTGATAAAATGGAGAAAATTAAGTTTATGTCACAGATCTCCAATAAATATGACATAATCAAGTACCAAAAACACAGTAGGCCATTGGAAGGTTAGCTGAGTTGGGCCATCTCTATGATGCTGGGTCTTGAAGAGGTCCTCTGAAGGGTCCCTACCCTCAGTGAGCAAAGTATTTTCCATATTAGAAACCTAATACATCTTATTGGATAATAATATTATTCTTGAAACTTGATATAATACTACTTCATTCTAATGAAGAAGATAATAATCTTCATCTCTTATATTTATGCAGAATTTTGAAATAAAACTGTTTAGTCTCTGCTGTTTAAATTCCAATAAGCTTTAACAAAGCAACAAACAAGCAAACAAACTACAGTACTATATTAGGATTTTGACCTGAATGGCATTGAACCTATGAATTAATTTGGGAGAAAACTGTTGTATTTGCAATGTTTATGACATACCACATTATAGCCCTACACTGGGAATGGACTCATTTATTAAAATCTTCTCAGTAATGATTTCTGGTTTATTCATTTAGGTTGTGCATGTTTCTTCTAGGTGCGTTATGATTTTGCTTTTGTTATTATTGGGGAATGGAGTCATTTCCCATTATGTCTTTTATTGACCATTGTTGTATATAATTCTCTTGTGGCCATCACTTTACTAATCTACCTTTTTTTAATTGAAGTATAGTTGCATATGAGGTTATATTAGTTTTAGTCATCTATTTTATTAATTGCAACAGCTTTTCATTTGGCTCTTTTGGATTTTCTAAGTATTTAATCAGGTCACCTGAAAATAATATTACTTTTGTCTTCCTTCAATAATTGCATCTTGTATTTCTGTGTCGTATCTTTGAGTTGGTCAGAACTTCCAGGAAAACATTAAGTGATAATGGTAATCTGGAGCATCCTTACATTGTAGCTGATTTTTTTTTAATGGGGATGCTTCTTGTTTTGCCGTTAAGTATGATGTTGACTATTTTTGTCACTACATTCTAGCTTCATTGCATGTGGCTAGACAAGAAAGCCTGTCCAATTTCCACTTTAGGAATTAATTAGTGTGTGTGTGTGTGTGTGTGTGCACACATGTCCATGCACCTGCATGACATAATAAATTTTTGTAGAGGCTTCCTGAATGCTTTTGAAGATGGCGTATTCTGTGTTTGTAGAGGTCAACATTGTTTAGTGGCCTTAATATTATTAATTATATTTATTTAAATTCTCCATGTCACTAATTCTGGCTGGTCTAATTGAACTAGAAAAAGCGGATAAATCTGTGTTAAGATTACACGTACAAATTGTGTTCTTGTCAGTTTCTCTTTACTTTTCTAGCCAGTTTTGCTTTGTATCATATGATATTAGATTAACTGGCACATAAAGGCATTAATTACCGCTGCAGCTTCATTATGCTATTTTCCATTTATAAACATAAAATAATATAAATAATCTGTTTTTCTCTGTTTAATTACTTTTGCCGTGAAGCCTACTTTGCCAGAAATTAATATTATATTTCCTCCTTTAAATTTTATTCTATTTAATAATTCTTTGCCCTTGCTGTTATTTTTAGTATGGACACTTTTGTTTGAGGTATGTCTGCTGGAGGCAGCAGATATGTGGATTTAATTTTTTACTACAATATGAGAATCTTTGTTTCCTAATATTGGAATTTAACCACTTACATTTATTGACATGTAGGTGGCTTTGTTAACTTCTGTCATTCTGTTCTACATGACTTAGTTCCTTTTCCATTTTTTGCTATTTCTTCTGCTTTGGAGGTTTGTTTGCACATATGGAATGTTGTATGTATTTTTTGTTTCCTTAGTAATTGAGAAGGTGTATGTATATCCTCTTTTCAACTTAACTTTAAGTTTCCAAAATCCAGGCTTTGTTTTATATTTTTCTAATTATCAGAGTCAACAATTACATGGAGTTTTAGAATCTCTTCTATGTGAGGTAAGGCATTTGGTGAATTTTTTTTCCCTCTTCTATTCAGTTTTGTAAAATCTTTTTGCCCCTTTCCGAAGACCAGGCTGTGCTAGGTATGGATCTCTTACTGATCTTTGCCTGAAATGCAGTAAACTTGGTCAGTTTATAAATGTCTTATGATGTCTCTTTCCCCTTCAGGATCAGAAAGTTTTGTTTTGTTTTTTTCTGCTATGTCTTTGACTATTGCTTCCTGTCCACTTATTCTATTTTCTTTAGAAACACTTGTGTAATCTTTGAGTTGGATCTGGGATAGGTGTCATTCTCTGTCATATGAATTTCACACTTTGTGTTTGTGTGTATCTGGGGGCATTACTGAAAGTATGACTTTGGGGGCATGTGGCTGGCTCAGTTGGTACAGCATGGGACTCTTGATCTCAGGGTTGTAAGTTCTAGCACCACATTGGGTATAGAGGTTACTTTAAAAAAATTAAAAGAAAGAAAGTATGACTTTGAAATTTCTGGGTCAATTTGCTTAATGTTAATTCTGCTCTATGGTAGACCTAATACTGTTAATTTTCTGGACTCACTGCTTTAGTCAATCTCATTTAAAATCTCATGCTCTAGTTTTTATTTCATCACATAGTTCTTTCCAATGGCATCCTACTCTTGTTTCAGAGAATAGAAAATTTTCTATTTTTTTCTTGCTGTTTCTATACATAATGATTTTCAGAAGATTTCTTCAAGTCTCTCTTTACTCTTGTTCATAAGCATTTAATGCTTTCTGTTTTTGTATGTTCTTCTTATTTATCTAACTCCAGATGAGGGAGAGAATGATATGGATCTATTTTTTTCTTACATATGGGGACTTCTCCTGCCCCCCCTCCCCCCGCTCTCCAAGTGGATTCTGGTGAAATCCTCTTCCCAGATGGTCTAATTGTGTATCAGATTGAGGTCCTGGCCTGATTTCCAGTGTATCAACATCTTCCTGCTATTCTGCTGGTCTGTCATTAGAATATCTTCTTATTCCAAGGCCTGACTCCTTAATGTTCAGAGAAAATGAAATATATAAAACTACAGCTCCCAGCATGTGAGGACACTTTGGCTTTTTCCCTTTTTTCCCCTTGCTTTTTGCATTTTACTAATGGAACCACACTTCAGAGGATGCATAGTGTTACCACCAGCTTCCCTGCCACCGCTACTCAGTTGTTTTGTGGTAGTTTCATTATCTTAATGAGTGTAGAAAAATTAGTGATAAAAGAGGAATGGTTATGTCCAATTTTTGTAGACTTGTGTTTTTAAACCAATAGAAAGACAGCATGAAGTGACATAGATCTTGCTACCTGTTGTCATGTGCTTGTGGGCCTTTAATATTATTTTTGGAGCATAGTAGTCATGGGCTGGTAATCATACATTTCTATTTAATATCATAGTTGTGTCGTTAGCGGAACTTCCTACCAGAATTGTTAGTGGGTCAATTCTTAGAACCAGTTGTCAGTATTTTTAAGAAGTCTTGGCTTCGTTGGTAGTTTAAGTATTGGACACTGGAAAGAGGCTCCTAGTTAGAAACCCTTTTAAACCAGAGATCTCCAATTCTTCCCAACGAATTACTCCTGAGAGGGTGCCCAAAGGGGCTTAATTATTACACTTTCCAGGTCTTTACTTATGTTGCCTTGAGCCCTGTATCTTACTAATGATAGCTTTGTGATTATTATTCTTCATGTGGAAAAATATTAATGATATGATTAATAGCTAACAAATTTTAAACAGCCAACCTTAATACAGCAACACATTAAATTAGGCAGGATAACTAGGTGATTGAGAACATGAATTTGGATCAGGGTTCAAATCCTGGATCGGTCCCTTATTAGCTTTTGGAACCAACCTTAGGTAACTTACTTAACAGTGCAGCTTCTAATCTGTAAAATGGGAATATTTCACGGGGCCTTGTGCTGCCCAAACTGAGTTGACAGTAAGTTAATCGAATACGTTAGGGGAGCAATTTTTTTGTCTCAAAATCCAAATATGCCATCTTGTCAGAATGAATCTGTTAGGTATTCTTTAACTGCCTTGCTATCTTCTTAGGCCTCTGAACATTGATCTCCTAAATCGTAATAACCAACATGATGATGATGATAATGATGGTGATGAGGATGGCAACAAAACAATAATCTTAGTAACGGTTGACCCTTACTATGTGTATAGCATATGTCAGGCGCTGTTCTCAAGGATGTATGCAGATCACATCATTTAATTCTTACAACAACCTGTGAGGGAGGAACTATCATTTGTCCTACTTTGCAGGTGAACAGATGAAGCAATTTGCCTGAGGTCTCATTGCTGGGAAATTGTGGAGAAGGGATTCCACATAGGCATTCTCATTCTAAAATGTGGGTTTTTAGACTATCCTCTATTAACTTCTCTCTCTCTCTCGCCACTTACACTCATGCACATAATTTCAATTAGTAACTACTTGAAGTCATTGTTGAGTAGGTGTGTTGAACCCCACTCCCCTTCTTCCCATATGGTCTGTCATGAAGAGAAGATAAAAGGAAAGGCCCTGAGAGGTTTTTTTAGGTGTCTGACTCTTTTCTTTTTAATTTAAATTCAATTAGCCAATTTATAGTACATCATTAGTTTCAGCTGTAGTGCTCAGTAATTCATCAGCTGTGTATAACACCCCGTGCTCATCACGTCACATGCCTCCTTAATGCCCGTCGCCCAGTTACCCCCTCTCCCAGTTTTTGATTGACTGTATTTTTTTGGAGCCTGTGTTTCTTCAGGTTGACATTAGCAGTGTCTTACATATCTATCACACTTTATAATTTTCAGAGAAACTTTCCACTTGCTTATTAACCTGATCCCCAAAACAGTCCTGGGAACCATGTGACGATGACGTTATTATTTTAAAGGTGATGAAGCTGACAACCTTAGAGGGCAAGGGGCTTTTTAAAGGTCATACAGATGAATTAGAGAAAGATTTGGGGTTATCTATAGTAATGAGAATAACAATAAACCATTTACTAAATATTGCCTGTAGGCCAAACACCCCGCTAATCACATCAATGGCATTAACTCATTGGAGCCTCAACAATCAAAGATGTGAAATCGCATGGCCAAGGTACATGACAAAGCCAGGGCTCAATCCCAGGTTGGGAGCTCTCAGCTCTTAAGTTTCTACTTCTCTAACTCTTTTACTAAGGAGAAATGAATTTCCTTTAAAGGACATATAAAGGACACTAAATCCACTTTTCAACACATTTCTGTATGTGGGAAATATTAATTATGATAATAATTAACACTATCTAGTGTTAGCTATGGGGCACCGCACCCTCTGTTCGTTCATTGAATTAATAAGTATTGAATTACCACCTACAACACGCCAGGCACTGTTCTGGGTGCAAGAAAAACACATATGAGCAGAACGTTATCTTTCATGGAGCTTACAGTCTTTGGGAGGAACAGAAAGTAGCCAAATCATCATACATAACTATAAACAGTGCTAAGTGCCCTGCAGGGAAGTCTGGAGGGCTCTGGGGGTTAGTCAGTAGAGTTCTTCAACACAGTATGAGGACAGGGGAGGCTTCCTGACAAAGCCATATTTGTATTGAGAAGGGAAGGTGGGGAGATGTTAATTATGGGAGAAGACTGTGTTCTGGGGAGAGGAGAAGAACGTATATCAGATCTGGGATTTGGGAGATTTTGAGGAACTAAAAGGTTAACTAACTGGCAGGAGTATGTTTAAGAAGAAGAAGGGCCCCAGACAGGCTGGGAGAGGAAAACCACGCAGGCCTTGTTAAGGATTTTCTTTTTAAGAGACAGGGTAATTCATTGAAATGACAGATACTTGTGTTTGAAAAGATCCTTTGGCCCTAAGTGTGAAGAATACATTGCAGGGGGCAAACAAAGATGCAGTGAGGCAGTTAGGAGGCTGCTATGTGAATGTGGGCTGGACAAGATGGTAGCTTGGACTAGGGGAGGGTAGCGGAGGTAGAGAAAAGTGGATGGACTTAGGAATTATTTAGGAAGTAATTTCAACAGGGTTTATTCTGAGTTAGATATATGGAGTGAGCAAGAGGGTAGCAGGACATCTCCCAGATTTCTGGCCTGTGCAATATGCATTGTTTTATTGAGTCCTCACAAGAGCCGTATGATGATGATACTTCCAAGTTTCAGGAAACCCTTTCAGAATGTTTCCGGTCATTGTCTGTGGTCATACAGCTTATCCACGGCAGAGCCAGGATTCATTCAGGTCTGCCTGAATCTGAATTCTGGGCTTTTGACTGCTATTACACTGGGGAATGCGAAGAAAGTACTTGACCCGTTGTAAGAAAGGGAGTGTTAACAACAGCAGTTAAATGCAGAATTTAATGAAAGAAATGGGCATCACTCAACTTTGAAAATATGCACGTCCTCAGTGCCCAAGCTCTCATGACATCCATGTATGTTTGCATCTGGTGCTAGTGCTATTTCTATGAGCTCAATGAGAATGAGACTAATATCTTCGGTGAGTATGACTTTGTTAAATATCACTCATAAATAAATAATACGTGTTCATTGCAGAAATATGAATATAGAAAAGCAGAAAGAAAAACAATGAAAATCTCCTGTAATCCTCAGAGGAGGAAAAGGCTTGCTTGCTTTTAATTAGACAATGCTATACACTATGATTTACCATCATGGGTGTTTACTAGAAAGATCACTAGAGACCCCAGTTCTAAACCCAGGCTTCCTGATGATTTTGACTTCCAGGGTGAAGTTTAGCCTCTGGGACTCTAGACTTCTCCTTTGTAAAATGGAGTGAAACTTTGCCCCCATTTAATTATCCCAGACCTTTTTGGAGCCTGAGTTAGCGTATGACGGTGCTGGGCGTATTGGTGTCATTACAATGTAGGAGTGAAAAGCACAGCTTTAGAGTTTCTCAAACTACTGTCTGGACTCTTCACCCCTACTTGGTTTCCTCATCAGTGAAGTGGAGGGAATGATATTGATCTCATGGGGATGTTTTTGAGGGTTAGCTCACATGTGTGCAGAACACTTGGTGGACTCGGCGACTACATGGAGCAAGCAGCCAGCACAGGGCAGTCAGAAATTTCCACAAATACCTGGCAGGGCAGCAGTTTGCTGAATGATCTCCTGTAGCCTAGAGGCGCATGCTGGGGGTGTGGGGGGTGTGGGGGGGAAGAAGAGTCCTGGAAGGCACACTAGCCTTAACTGCTCTCACTTTTCCAACTTCTCCTGCTGAGCTGCACGAAACCACTTTTTTTGGGTACTTGCCATAGGTTAGACATTGGCTAGACATAGAAAGAAGCGTATTATTTAGACCTTATTCTTAAGGAAGAAACAACATTGTGGGGCTGGATAGTAAACAGGAAAACCCCAAAATAATTTAATCAGCATCGTTGTAATACTTTGAGCATGGGGCTGTGAGGCAGGGGGGTGGGATGGGAGAGTGACTCATTTTGCTTCAGGGAAACTGGGAAGGCTTCAGGGAGAAGGCCTGAGCCTGGCAGGAGAGGGTAGAGTTTGCTGGGTGGAAAAAATGGGCACGGGCATCAACCTGTGTGCTCATGAAGAATCCTCTTTTGAAAACTCACAGCCTAGGAGACCCTCGAGATGCCAAAGGCACTTGGTGAAATCTGTTGCCAAAGCAGAGGGAATTGGGGTGGGCAGGTGAAGCTCAGCAAGGCAGGCTGCAACCACCAGCCTCCCTGCTCTGCATTCTTTCTATGTCTTCCACTATCTCCCAGGTCCCCTTCCTGCTAACCACTTTCCTGCTTGAGGCCCCCTTTCCCTATTTTAGATACTTACACGGTCTTCTTTCTCCCTTCTCCCACCCAAGGAAGCCTGCCAGGAGAAATGGATCAGATGCGAATGGGGGAACCTGCAGTGTAGTTTGTATGGCTTACGTGGCCGTGACCCCCCTCTTAGGGATATTTGCATTTCAGTTCTTTGATGTTTGGGGAACGTAATGCTTTGATGCTGGAATCCCATTCTAGTTTCTGATCCATGCTGTACTCTCACCAGCGTTAGGCCCTGGGTAGCAGGTGTGTTTTGTTTGGTTATTACAGTTTTGTTGTTACTGTTGGTTAGTGGTAATTAGGTATCACTCTCCAGTTTGTCACCAACCCCACCATTCCCCACTAGATCGATTATAGCCTCATTGTCTTACCCTGAGCTCACCTGCCTGGTCTGAAGATATTAGTGTGTGTGGCCCCCTGTGTTAGGCTTTGTCATGTCTTAACTTTTCAGGTGAGGAATTTTATCAGTCCCTCCTATGGTAATCTTCCCCCTCAGATTTTTGCATCCATCCCTCTCCTATGCAGTTCTACCAACAATACTGGGTACTCAGTGCTGGGCAACGTATTACAAGTGTTCAAGGACTCCCTCCTATTTACTAGGACGCAATCCAGACCCCAGCCCCTGTCACCAGGTCATTTCTCACATGTTCCTAAAAATGAGAATGGAAGTTGCCGTTTTTATTAAAACCAAACACAACAAAGCAATTTATCATGATTTTAATTGATTCTTAAATGAATGGCTGACAAAAATTATTTAGCCCACAGTGTTTATCTTTTCAACATTTGAAGGGAGCTTATGAAACCCAGCTGCTGAGACATTTCATCAGTAGGACTAGAGGCTGTGCACCTGTGAGGGAGAGGGTGGATGAGGAATATTTGGGCTTGTGGGGAGGAAGATGAGGCCATCCCGGGAACACACCCTAGATGGGTATAGGCTTTGTCTACACCTCGGTTATGTGGGGAGAAGGTGCATGTGCTGTGGTATCTACTGAGGTGAGAAGGGTCAGCCACATTGACTGACTGTCTGATTCAGCTTAATGGGCGCCGGCCCTCCCCTAGGAGCCTGCCAGGGCTGCCGGTTTGGTGGAGGGCTGCTCTGCTCAGGACCGGGCATCCCCGTGTCTGACCTGGTCATTATTCCCAATTATCATCCATTTCAAACAGTCAGCAGGGCAAATAGCATGTGTGCATCAAGGATCACAAAAGGAACTTGGATTATAAGAATAAAAAATCTGTCTCACATGTGGCACCATTAAAGAGCTCTGGCTGAGACATACTGTTTATAGTCAGCAGTTGTCTGGAAAATAGATGTTTACTTGTAGTGAGTGTATTAAGATCTTTGCCATTAGGTAATATATATCCTGCATTGTGTCTTCCCTTACAGAAAACTATGTTGGAATAAACCTTCAATTAGCAATTCCTGTGGCAATGAAAAATATTAAACAGCAATAATGTTCTATTATTGGCATTTCTGCTTATTAGAGAGAGAGTGATTGAAACACCAGGAATCTTTCTTTGGAAGGATGGCCTTTTTAAAATGGTATGTTCCATTTAAAACTGCAAGTGAAAGATCTGTTAAATAAAGATTAAATTGCTTACAGAAAAAAAAGTCCCTAATATTCAGCAAGGAGTTCATCATACTGAGTTTCCCTGAACCATCCATCTTCTGATGAAAAGGTGTATTTTAATACGACCACATGCATCAGACTCTCCTGTCTCTCTGAGCTTCTGTAGTCCGTGATGATACAGGATGTTTCTGTTACAAAATAGGAACTTGTTTCCCACAGCTCTTCTAGAACAGGGCCTGGGTCTTATCTGGCTTTTGACACATTGTCATTTCTCTGCCCCCATTTCTTTAGCGAACAGACTTGTGCCCCCACAATACCATCATAGGAATGGATGGTGCTAATCCTGTCAAGTTCTGAATTCCGTTACATTCTAGCACTTAAAAGAATCGATTCATTTATGACAAGTCCAAGATGAAGCCAGTACACACCTGCAGTCTGAGCAGCTCCTTCTAGGTGTGCATGTCCTCGGGCGGCAGTGACCTATTTGGATCCTTGGTCCCCTTGTATGTAAAGTGGAGCAGGAATGCTCACTTCATAGGTTTATGGTTAGGATTAATTAAAAAAATATGGAAAATACCTAAAACAGATTCTGGCAGACAGTTTGTGTTCAATCAATGCTATCTGTTAATATGAAATCCTCAGGTACGGAGAGGCTGGCTCCCTAGTACCTTTGAAGCTTGAATGATGGCAGCTGGCAGGAGCAGAGGCGGATTCTCTACCTCCCCCCGCCCCCCCCCAGGGCCCTCAATGCATAGTTGGTGAATAAATGAAAGCCTGCTGGAACGAGCTCCTAAGTTTTCACTTCCGGATCTACCAGTCTAAATGACTGACTCATTTTGCCAGACCATACGTTCCACTTTTCTTCGTCTTCTATTTTTCTCAGTGGCACCCACCATTTCAATGGGAAAAACGGTCCCATATTATTCTAGAGCGCTCTTAAGCCCAATCGACAAATACTTATGGAGGGCAAGACAGGTGAGCAGAATGAGGTCAGGGAAAAGAACTCAGCATAGTTTCTAAAACACTACTCTGCAAATATGTATGGCACGGCAAAAATCTAGGAGAGTGGTTTGTCTTTATTATTTCTTTTCCATTTTAAATGATCTAATGGAGTAAGGTGAATCCTTACCCTTTGGTCCCGATTTGTTATTTCATTCCCTGCCAAGCACCCATTTCACGATATATGCTCACCTGAAACACTCAGACCTGCTGTCACAGTAAGCAAGATTTCCTTTCTCTGTAGGTGCCAAGGAGATCTCAACAGGGCTTTGGAAGCTTCTTAGATTAACTCCTTCGCTCCTTATGGGACACCTTCTGTACTCAATACTATGGGTGTTCAGAATTCCGAGCAGAACCGAGGAGAGATGGACGGCATAAGGGCTATGGCCATCTATTTTTTATTTCCAAATGAGTACATCTTGCTTTCTCCTTTATAGTATTTCCTTCTTTGCTGGGTTTCATGGAAATGTTTTAATGAGAAAGTTTTGGGACAATCCTGGGATTATAGTCTTGGAATGAACTTTCATACTCATAGTATCAGCCCCTTTCGTTTAAAACTATTCCACTTAAAAACATCGACTTATAACTACCAGCTGCTCGTTCTTTTCGATTCCTACTCATGAACGCACGCACAGACACATAGAGTCTGCGTATGTGCACACACACACGCACACACTCCCCTCACATGCACTGTATATATGTAAACATCCAGAAGGAACAATGCGTTGTAAAAATTGTCCTGTTGAGTTTGTAATCCAGTGTGAGTTACTGAGTGCTGATAAGTAAAGGAAGTTCAACCAGACAGTTTAATCCTCCAATTTCCTGTCTTCTAATCAGCCCCTGATTCTTTTGGTTTTAAATTAGAAACATTCCTGACAATATTCAGGACAGGTGAAGGAAAATCAACTAGAAAATAAGTAAGGACAAAGCATTTATTTTACAGTCTAAAGTTCACGGGAGAAATATGAGCGTAATAACAGGAAATCAAGATTTTTAAAAAGATAGTAGAAGAACATAGGCCAGCTTAAGTAACCAATCACATTTCTGAATGGAGCGCATTTAGATCATAATTTGATTTAGAGAAAAAAAAATAGGAACTAGTTTAAAGTATTTGCGTCTCCCTAAGCATAGTAAATGGTACTTTAAAAGATGTTGTATAAGGGTAACCTAAAGAAAGCGATAAGGACAATTTCTTAATATATGTGAGAGAAAAAAAAATAAAACGCCACTTTATTCAGATTTTGCTTGCAATCGATCATTGCTAATACGGTGAGAAAATAATAGTGCATGGAAATCTTTGAAGTGAATGCATATTCTTGGAAATTAATATAGTCACACATATTTATAATGGTAGATAAAAATAAGACAAGTGTGCATTTAAAAATAAGCCCAGGCAGCGTGTGCAAGTGCTTGAAATAGAATGTGTATAAATATGTTTATCATGGACCTTTCCTTTTGAAAATATACTGGGTACCGGGAATATGATATGATTTATTATTTACCGAATCCTGTCATTTTGATTCTTTTCATTTATAGCCATTGTAGCAATTTCCAAGTTATTTTAATCATCATCATGAAAGAGCTAGTGCAAAAGCATAGAAAAGTCTTCATTAAGCAATGTCTTCCAAAGAATATAGAAGACAATCATTAGCAACAGTGGCTCAGTTGAGAATTAACAATTTCAAAATTGAAATAATAACTACAACTTCAGTTGTGAATCCAAGCAAATAACAACAACAAAAGGTTGCATGAGATATGAGTTCTTAGTTTTGCGTCTGCAGCAGTTAGGGCTGTCAATCATTTGAGAGGTAGGCTGGAGTGGAGAGTTTTTTTTGAATTGTTGAACACAGTAAGACAGTATTTCGCAGACATACCTTGCTTGGTAAACATATAGATTTACTTTTTAAAAAGGCATTGACAGTCCAAGGCATAGCATATCCTTGCTACCCAAGTATTTTCCTGGTCTACAAAGTCTGAGTTGTAAAAATTTGAATTCAGCGATCGATAATTCTTCACTGAAAAATTATATGGCAATTTCCAAAAAGAATGCTTCTAAAATAAGTGCTTGGGAACCTAGCATGGGGAGGGGGGCGCGGCAGGTTGATTTAATAGCCTTCATTTTCTAGTAACTGTGAGTTTTTAAATTGGATTGAAGAAGCAGGACAAGGGTATTTTGTAATTCACATAAAAATAGTTCCAGAATATCTTATCAGTAAATCATTAGGAAGAGGAGGCTGTTTATTCTTCCTTCGTTTGAACGCCATGTGGGTAGAATGGAGGTAATTCCATTGGACAGAATTATATTTTGAAGCATATGCATGCTTCCAAGGTGCTTCCATTTCATTTGGAGTGGGGAAAACTTCACGAGGGTTTTCTTTAGTTGTGTGTCGAAGGTTTCAAATAGAGATGTCACAACATAGCTAGATGAAGTTGATATGCAATATCTATTTCTTGATTTGCATGATTAAAGCATTAGACAAGTGGCTCAGGTATCAAAAGATTTCTCATAAGTGGCAGCGCCAAAGGTAATTACTGTTAAAGTGTACATGCTCGAACCCTGGTCGCTTGTTAACTTCTAAGTTGTGTTTACAACTCTTTGGGTTGGAGTAAAAGTTTTCATTTGAGTTTTCAATGTCAAGACCCCTCTCCCACTCCATTTTGATATCAACAGTGTATTTAGCATTTCTTATAGCCTATGTCTTTTGAGACGGCATTAGCTTTAACCCAAAAAAGCAATAAAAGGTAAAGAAGGCCCTTTTTAGTATTTCACATTTTACAATAATTGTTTCTTGAACAAAAGTAGCCTTTCGAAGACAAAGCTAAAATTTCTACTTAAAAAAAAACCCCACCAACCCAATTAATTTAGTCAACCAACCTTCAATTCGTTATCAAAAAGTGCAGTTAAAACCCTACTGTAAGCTGGGTGCATTATGATAGGGGGTGGGGATAAAGAGGGAAAGAGGAGAGGGGTTGTTATTCTCAGCCTTTTATTAACCAGTTTCTTTCATTCTAGTGGGTCTTTATTATTTAGAAAAATAAAAAAGATCTGGGGCTCTATCCATTCTCACCTAAAATTTTGGAGTAGGTAATGGCTGTCTACAACTGGTCCAACATATGCCCCAAAACTAAAACAAACAAACTCATTTGCCATACAAATTGTTTACGATTCATTAAAAAGCAAAATTGCATATCCCGGTGCTGGCAGCTGAGGCCGAGCCTCCACGGGCGGAGGGGGCATTCACTGAGTTGCCTTTGTATGCTGGGAGGACCAAGCAGAGGTTCCCACTATGCAGCCCGGAGTCTGTGCAGCCAGATGACGCATGAGGTAATTTTAAAGCTTTATTTGCCTTTAGTGTGAAACTCAGATCTTGTACTATCCTTTGGTTAAAGAGCCATTTCAGCCAGGGGCAAAGTCTAAATTTCTTTTTTTTTTTTTTTTTAAGTTGGGGAAAATTGTTTGGGGTAGTGAGGTGAGGGTGTGGAGGAAGAGGGAGTGAATTCTATTCAAGGAAAGAGAAGAGCTAGGATAAAATGCAAAATTTTTCTTATTTTAATTAATCCTTTTCCCCCTTCATCAAAGTCCTCAATTTCCCATCAATAGTGGGAAATTTACATTAGAATTATTTGCAACTGGCAAATTTAAAATGCTGTGGTATGTGGTCACCTTTGAGGGAAATAAAAATCGATTTATTCTCTATGGTAACTTCTGTAACTTCTTTAAAGAGCACTCTGATTTCTCAACCTTTTTCAAAGCAAAGATCTAGAAGCGTTGAAGTTGAGAGAAACTTCCTGTCGTATGCAGCCTAAACAGCAGCATGTGAGCTTACAGCATTGTTTATTTTTAGTCAACTGCATTGCTAAATGTTTCCACCACTTTTATATTTTATATTCCCGGCGGTAAAACATCTGTAAAACAATTTTAAATGAAAAGCAACTTCCAAGTAAACTTTACAAAAAATAAATGACAGTTTTCCAAGTTAAAAGAAAGGAGCATTTGGTGATCTTTGCAAGAAAAAAAAAAGATAACACAATTTGCCATAAAAAGTAACAGTCTATAAAATCTATGAGCTCTTGAAATACAAGGAAGGAGAATGTCACCCAGAATATGACATCAGCGCGCAGGTTTTTTGTTTTTTTTTTTTTTTAAGGCTTACAACTTAGCTTAGAAAATAATAGCTAAACCAATCAGTATATTCATTTCTGGTGTTTAACAAGCTACACAAGGCGAAGCAATAGGCAACATCATGGCATACAAGTAAACCTTGTTCTTGCTGGCAGAAACTCTAATGGGAAAATAAGTGCCCTGAATAGTTCAGGAGCTGAGTGGATAGTCCACTGCTAGTCTAATTAATCAAAAAGTGCAAGTAACATTGTCCTGAGATCATTGGCAAAGTTTCTATTGTCTAGTTAAGAAATCACAAGTTAAAATACACATGTACACACATACCCACAACCACCTTTACTCAAGGGTCCTTAGGAGGGACACACTGCACCCCAAGAGCAGCCGAATGAATCCTGCAGTAGCTCACTTTTAAGAGTCTCTCAGTCCTCAGAATTCCTAAAACTTGCCCAAATGATACCACCATTGGTCCAGGAAGGGGAAAGGAGAACTCTTTCCGCAGATCATGCAATGAAACCGACCATGTCCTGTCTTGTAATTCCATTCGCCAGTCTCCCCCTTCAACACCACGCTCTCTCTCACTCACTCTCTCTCTCTCTCTCCCTTTTTTTTTTTTTTCTTAAACTGATATCTATGTGAAATGAGCTGAAGTTCACGGTCCAGTTAGGAACGGATAATACATTCATTGTCCTGGCAGCAAACTTTTTTTTCACTCCCTGGAAGAATTCACGCTTGCCACAAGAATAATAATTACGGAAAACTAGAAATGCTCTGCTAACGAAGTAATCCTTAACGGACACCACCCTAACGAGGGCAGTGATGATGTGAGGACTCTCTTCCTCACAGGACTCGCATCTCCCGTGACAATAAGCTATTGTGCGCCCTCCCCACTCACTCGACTCCTTATAGATCCAAGATGTCAAAGGTTGTCTGGCCTGGTTGACCATGACATGTGAGTTAACTCATTCTGCGGCCGCATGGTAGAACTTTATTAAAACTTTATTTGTACCCAGAATAACTAAAAGATAGAGTGTGTGGGTCTTTTCCCACTCAGAGCTGGAGTTCCTCAGAAATTTAAGACCTGCTCTGAGATAAACAAATGGGGAAAAGTTGGATGAGAGCTACGAGTCCCCGGATGGAAAACAGGGAGTGGGGACCCAGAGTTCTCCCACAGGTGACTTCAGGCACTCCAGTTAATGGGGCAGGACAGGAATTCACCCAGGGCTTGCTTCTCCCCAGCTCCAACACACGTCCTCAGAAAATACCACAGCCAAAGAAAATCCAAGCACCCCATAGTCCCCGAAAACAAAAGTAAAGGGGGCTGCGAGGCTAGAGAGAAGGAGCAAAACCCGAGGGCCAGGACAAATATTTCTTTTCTTTTTTTTTTTTTACCCCAAGACCGACTTGGCTAAAATACCCACCTCCACCTTAAAACTCCTGCTACTTAAAAAAAAAAAAATTAAAAACAAACAAACAAACAAACCCCCCAACAACTCTCAAACACTGTCCCATGGAAAACCAGGGCAAGCATTGCTGGGAACTCGAGTCGCAGAGTGGCAGAGAGAGGATGGCAAGAGAAAGCAGTGTGAGGCTGCTTCACTGAAGAGTGTGAAAAAAATCAAATGTGAATTTGATGAATGTGAGGTCTGGGACATTTTGTCAAAGAGGGAGGGAAAGTAGAAAAGGGAAAAAAAAAAAAAAAGCAGCCCCGGCTGCCAACTCACCATCCACCAAGTTCTGGCCGAGATGTCGTAGCAGAGCTGCCATTTGATGGAGCCGTCGGAAGCTTTCCCTGCCATTACGCTGTCAGCAAGCTTCATCTGATGCTAACTCACGGGAGATAAGACACCTAATTGAGAAAACATTTGCAGTGGCATGTGGGGCAACATGTAGTCCGGTCCATACCATATGGAATCATGGGTAAAAAAAAAAATCTCCTTGACAATGAACCAATCTCTCACAGACCCAGTGGCAAGGTGAAGTGGAGATGAAAAGTCTTCTGCTCCTAGCACTGTCTTCTCTCTCCTTTTTAAAAAACAAGGACCCACTGCTACACATCAAAGAGAGGCGGTTAAAATTAGGGCTTCATCACTCAGATGATTTTGGTCTGCAAGGTTTTTCCTTTCCTTCCAACAACCAATCCCCCCTCTTTTTTCCCCTTCTTTCTTTCTTTTCTTTCTTTCTTTTCTTTTTCTTTTTTTTTTTTAAGGAGAATAAAGAGATTTAATAGGACAAAGGCAGGTAGTGGACTGCGGAGGGAGATCGCCACAGGGTATTAGCCTAAAATTTCTGCTTGACAGATGGAACTGCTTAGAGACTATCATGCGATGTTTTGGGCTTTTTTTTTTTTTTCTGGCCCCCCCCTTCGACTTTAGGTCTGATTCAGTATCTGTTTTTCACAGCCATTTCTCTCAAGAACGTGAGCTGTGCATTTAAAAAAATGTTTAGTTCAGTTTTCCTGTCTTACACATTTCATTGGAAGCAAAGCAAAAAGTCTAAAACTAAATCTGGGAACAGCTGAACAGGTTTTCCAAGGAATAAAAAAAAAAAAATTCTGGGGAAAAATATTTCTCTTACCTTCTTTTTTAAAAATTAATTCATTAGTTAATTTGATTGTGAAGGAACATAAACATGAGATGACAGTGGTTGAGTCCCTTGATTTTTGGTTCGGCTGGCACTGTATTTAGGAGTGTGTTTTTGTGTGAGGAAATACATTACTGATATTTCACAAGTTCTAACCTAGGCTAGGCTACACGCCATCTCTAGTTTTTGGTGTTCTTTTTTTTTTTTTTTAAATTAATTCTGAGCTTTTTGATTCTCTGTGAATAAAGTGATCAGTCATTATCAATTCAGTTTAACACAGTTCAGGCTAAACTTGACATGAGTACTTCCTTATTCAGGGAAAATCACATCTGATTTCCTTACTGTAACCAAGCCATCTTCTTCACAGGGGTTTTTAACCACACATCCTCTCTTTAGAGGAAAAAATAAACCACAGCACGGACCTACCAATAAGAGTGACTGTAAAAATGATTTTTTTTTTTTTTAAGTGAGAAGTCCAGGCAACTGCTGAATTTCAAGTCATTATACTTGACTACTAAGAGGGGAGAAGAAGTAGAGAGAATATCATATATTTGTTATATTTTATTCTTTCAAACTGTGTCAATTAGGAACTGCAGAAATAACTTTATAAGAGCCGTGTACCGGGCACATCTTATTTATTTATTTATTTTTCTGGATATAAGTGGTTTCTTGATCCCCAAGAACCCAGCAGTGATATTACAGCTCTCTACACTGCAGGGCTTCTGTACAGGCACTCCCGGGCCTGGGGGAATTTATCTACAGCATTTTTCAGGGCGATTGAACTGTGATTATTTAAAAACTTGTGCATTTACAGCCCAACTATCCAGTGGATTTTTTTCTAGTCACATTTTCAACTGAATAATATTCAGATGAACTTACTCAGGACATATTTTAAGTTCCAAAAAGGTTGAATTTGGCAGCCTTTGCTTTCCTATTTCTAACCTCGCCCTTAGTGGGTGTTATTTTAACTATTTAGCATGAGGTAAATAGCTGTTTTGACAAAATTTCAGTAAAGTAAATTTTATCCTGTTGCATCCGAAATGGTTTATAATTTAAAACACGACACCCGGACTGCTTCTACAGAATGAGCCACAAATGTAACAAATAAGACGTTTTTTTCTCTCCCATTCCTCATTGTAATGGGATATTTTTTTCTAATAAGATGGGGGTGGAAGGTGGTATCGGAAATTATTATCAAATATGGCTACTGTCATCACTCCTAGAAGCATCTTTACAGTTTTCATTACCCTGGAAGTACCTCACTTTTCAGAAAAAGAATCTGCAGCAGCATAGGAAATGTTAAGTTGCCTTCGGTGTCCACAAGCAAATGGACCTTCTGCCAGGATCTGGCCCTGAGCTGGCCAGCCAAAACATTTGTTGTCTTGCATAACTGCAATGTCATTAAAATGACCTGGTCTTTCTGCAGTTTACTATTTCTAGAAAGAAAAGGAAAAAAATGCTGGAAATTCTACATAGAATGAAAAATAGCATAAACCAGGAAAAAAGGGGGGGGGAGGGAATAAGAAAGGAAATGAAGCAGCATTCTGCGTTTGAATCAACCTATTTCATCCTTTCCTACTTGCCTCTGAAAAGCAGACAAAACCAAAGTTTCTTCCCTTTAGGGTCTTCTCAGCTTTGTCCAGGGCAAGGAGGCACATGGGCATTTTGGATTCGTGGGCCTAAGCTTTAACAATTTCTAAGTTCGTCCCGCAGCAGCCTCTGAAGTTGGAGGTGTCTCTTATCTGAGCTGCTGCATTTCTGAGACTCGGAACAGCCTGGGCATGCCCATTATTTATGAATGAATGGGGCATAAGGTAAACTGGAGTCCAGATTTGACTCTGTGAATGATGGAATACCGGGGAAGGTTTTACAAGAGATGACACAGTAGTTTTGAACAAAGAAATGAGAAATATTATTGGATAATAGTGTTTTAAATCCAGAACAATTAGGTGCATTTAACTTTATCATTGTTCTCTAAGAGGCTGGTGGAAGCTGTCCTTTCTCATACAGCAATCAGTCTTTTCACAGTGTGGCCCGTTGTTAATAGCCTTAAAACAAGATTAAATAAAACATGTTAAATATTGCAATTATTGTGGGAAATAAAATTATTTGGTGAGCATAATGGGGAGCAATTCAAGCATTTAACATGATCCAGGAAATGCTACTCCAAACAATTGCATTTGCTTTATGCATTTTTCCCCTTTGATTGCTGACAGATGCCTTTTTGGAAACAAACATCTAAATGGTTTGCTTTCAGTCAGAAAAAAAAATATAACAGAAAGTGGCTACATGTTTTGAATTTAACTCTTGTGATTTGAATACTTCTTTCCACTGCACGTGAATGAATCTGAGGCAAAAACAGAACCCTCATCAAGAAATAACCCCATCAGGATTTGGACTTTCTGACTTCCTTTGAACATGTTTTATAAGAAGTGGGAATCCTCCAGCTATGAAGTCAAGTGGTGGGAGAAACCGCTGGGCATTCTGCACGGTATGAGGAATACGGGTCCGGTGACTGTGGGGGAGCATTAGAAAGGGAATTGTTTTCTCATAGCATGAGGCCTCTGGCAAAGAGCAAATTACTTTCCAGACTCTTTCTGGCTCTTGTGGCCAAAGCGCCCCAAATCAGCTACCCCCTTTTGATGAATGGGAAAAGCCTGGGAGAGCTGGGGGATGAGGGGATTCCCATCTGTATCTTTGCTGCAGTGCACTTGGATAAAGGCCTCAAAGACTCTGCTGCCAACAGGTGTACAATACCAAGGAGGGCTTGGGTTTGTCATATGTTGCTAAAAGGCAACATGAGATGGAATATTAATGATTTTCAGAGGCTGGAGAGTAAGCAGACTGGTTGAGAACACTGTTTCTGAAGTTCAATTGTCCATATCGTGGCTTGGCTGGTTACTGAGTGACCACTCCTAGCTTACTTAGCCTCTCTGATTCTCGGTGTCCTAAATAAGAAAATGAAGATAATTAGTTAGTTAAGTGGTTAGATAGATGGATAGATAGATAGATACAGTTACTTAGCAAAAATATGCATGAAGTCAATAGTTCCTGATATGTAATGAGTGCTCAAGCAATGTTACTGTTTTGTTATTGATGTTTTGTTATTATTATTCCTCTGTTGAGCTAAATCCCCTCTCTTTCCCTTCTGATCGTGTCTGGTGAAGCTGGGTTAGGTCCCTTCTCTTTGATCTAAGAGTCTAATAACAGTCTAATAATCTAATAATCTTCTAATAACCTGTACCTTGCCCCGCTGCAGCTCTTAACACAGTCTATGTGTTCTTCTCATATTTGCACAGCCTTTTCTTTCACCTTGGCTCAAACTATTGCCCTCCTGGTGCATCATCTGCCCTTGCAAGCTTACTTCTGTCTCTGAGACCCCAGTCCACAGTGATCTCTAGCACCTTTGAATTCTTGTTGCCTTTCTTATCTGTATGATTCATTGGCACATCACATAAATTCACTACATTGTTGTTTATCTTTAATGAACATATGCCATTCATTCATTCACCCATTTAACAGCAACTCCTGCAATGTAGGCAACTAAATTTTTTTTCTCCTTTTTTTCAAGCTTTGTTTCTAGAGCCATTGGAAAATCAAAACTCTAGGAGAAGAGGAACTTGATTTTGAGTGCACCATATGATAACAGCTAACATGTATCGAGTCCTTCCCCTTAAATCCAGGTGCTGTTCTGAGATTTTTTTATTTTCAGATAGGTCCTTATGATAAAGGATCTGTTATTGACCCCATTTACAAATTAAAACAACAACAACAACAAAACAGGTTCCAAGAGTTGAAGCAACTTGTTTAGGGTCTGGGAGTTAGAGATGGAAGGGTTCAAGCCTAGGAATTATGATTCAGGACCTTCACTGCTCTGGTGTTGCCTCTTAAACCATGAAAGGGCAAATAACAAGACTTAGCACCTGCTCCGTGCCAGGTAGTTTCTAAGGTGCTTTGGGGTGGGATAAGTCATTTAACCTTCACAAAAACCCCAGGAGGTTCGTATTATTATTTTAAATTTGCAGGTCAGTGTCAACAAGTTAAGAGTCTTGCCTAATGACACGCACGAATCAAGAAGAGCAAAGATTCCACCCTATGTCTATTTGTCTAAAAGATCTTTCCTACTCTAATTAGGTCGCTCTCAGAAGATCTTAAAAAATTTCCTTTGTAGAGTTGGATGCCGGGCTTAACAAATATGTGTGGCTCTGAACCGCTAGGCTCTTGGAAATCATGAAATTAGAAATGTATACTTTTGCTTACACTGTAGAGAAGTTTGGGTTAGGGCAATGGTATTTTAAGACTTCTTTTTTAAAGTGTGTATTGAAGAGGGATTATCTATAATTAATATCTAGGTCTCTTCTCTAACCTTAGGTGGAAAATCCTACAGTGGTGTTCAGGACATCAGTGTCTCACCCTGAACATGAGTGTGTACTCACGTGGGAGCTTTGGAATAAGAGGAAGAATCTACATGAAGGGAGAGGCAGTCTAGTTCCTCCAAAGTCCAGAGAAATGCCAGGGTCTTTGGTGGTAGATTCATTCCTTCTTGATGAAAGTCGCCAAGTCTTCCGAACAGGTACGCATCATTACTGGGTATGAGCACGGTGACTTAAAAAAAAAAAAACAAACCCAGTGTCCCAAGTCACCTGGCGTGGTTTTCTCACCGTATGGCAGAAGCAAATGCTACAAAGCTGAAAAGGGCAGAATTGAAGAAAATACCAGGGGGTCCAGACAGCCCCATCCGTCTTAACGATATGCCCAAAGATTGCCCAGATTTTTGAATTAGGATATACATATATATATTTTTTTCTCCTCAAGAAAAATATTGATAATTTTTTGTCAGTAGAAACTCACCCTCCCCACCCTGCAGAGAATTCGTTTCCTTCCTCGTGGCAGTTCTTGTACCTCATTTCCATTTAGAAATTCTTTGACTTTTACTTTCTCTGCATTTTCTGTTAACCAGCTGCCACCCAAGATTGGACTAAACCCTCTGCCCCCTGTTAAAAAAGAAAAGAAGGAACACCGCATGTGACGCCACCCTCTAATAAGTACATTCACAACTTCTATGCAAGGCGCTTAAGAAAACTCAAAGGTTAATATATTCTAACTAGATGTTGGGTATAGAATGTCAGATCTGTCAAATTTCATTATAACTTGCTGCTCATTGAAAAAGATTTGATTTCTTTTGCCACTGTCCTACTATGTTCAAGTCACAGACTGCCAGCAGCAGCCCACTGAAGACCACAGGCTGGCAGTGAGCAGGCTCGGGTGGGAAACCAGCCGCAAGGACCATCTGCTTCCGATTTCTAGCTGAGCCAAGATGTGCAGTGAAGTGCATTCCATTCACCAGGCCAGCTTCTCCCCTGCTCAAGTTATTAGTGTTACAAGTGAAATGATCTTTTCCAAACAGCAGGGGAGCTATCATCCTTATGGAACACGACCTTAAAACACACACAGGCACCCACAAGACATACACCCACATACACATGCACGCACAACATTCAGATGTCGTTTGTTAAAAGTTGTGTGTAAGGCTGCTTGTAAATTTAATTAAAGCCTTCATGGGGTTTATAAAGTATGTTTTATTAAGCATGATGACCTCTGAGGCGGCAGCTTATACATTGGCCTCATTTAGTCTAATTGAATGATCGAATATCTTTAGGATGCTTTTTGTGGGCATGGTTGAAAATGACAAGGCGGCTGTATCTAAACCATCTTAAAGTGTAACGGCTTTCAGAAGCGTAATGGGTTTTTAGGAATAATCAATGGGAGTCCGTGCTTGGTGGGCCCAAGTGAGCTGATCTCGTGCAAGTACACGGTGCTGAGACTAGTTAGCCAATTATTACATCCCCAAGAGGCCAAGTGACTGGTTGATCACCATGTATGTTGGGAGACTATACGTCTTTGTTATTTGGGGTTGGTTTTCTGTCTTTCTCAAGGTTGACCAGTTTTTGAAAAATATGGAGGTGAATTAGCAAGGCTGATTGTGTGATAGTGTAATAGAAATAGGACGAGGAGAAGTCAGGAGGTTTTAATTAATTAATGTGGTTAACATGCATCTAGTAAATCTGCTTGCCACTGGGCTAGGTGCTCAGGATACAAATAAGAAAGACTTGGGAACTGCCCTCAAGGAACTCTTGGGAGCTTCTGTTACAGTGTGATGGAACCATGGTGGTGGTCTAGCCTTGGTTCTTCCACATTTGATGCATGACTCTGGATTGTCACTTGCTGTCTACTGGCTGGTTTGTAAAATGGAGATGGCAACGGCTGACTTTCAGGGAGCGTTGTCAGAATTAAATGAACTAACGTACGTAAAAGGACAAAAGCCAGTGGTAAGAACTTAGCAGGTGTTCAGTATCTGTTGGTTTCTAGTCCCCTGTAGTTATTCTGGGAATACTCAAGAACCTTATAAATTTGTAGATTGACCTTCCAGCAGATTTCTCCTAGGTAGATCCAGGGAGGCTGCCTTGGCTATGGCTCCCTGGCCATGTCAGCTAGCTTCAGGCCGCAGGTTTCAGAGGGCAAGGCCTGCAGAGGGCGCCATACAGAGTCATGAGTAACTAGGCACCTAATGTCTGCTTTTGGTTCTTGGTGAATGAGAGACTGAGACTGGTTTCTCCAAAAATGAACTTTTTTTTTCTTTTCAAAGCAAAAATCACATAAATTCATTTAACATGAGGAGAAGGAGGCAACATGACAAAGTTTCTTATTTTGTAGACTAAGAAAATGAGGCGCAACAGAGAGAATTACCTGGAATTACCCAGCTAGTTCTGAGATCTCCAACCCAGAGATCCAAATATTCAGTGTCTCCATTTGTCGCCGTATCGCCTGTTGCCCAACGTTTGCAGAACTGTGTTCTGAATTCTGTAATCAGGTGGATTCAGATGCACGTGAGACCCTGCCATGGTCGCCTCTGCTGATTGTATTATATACCTGGCAGTTATGTCATTGTGCTTTACTCACAATGTTTTACAGACAGAAATGGAGGCATCTAGCAAAGCCCTCGTCTTGGATCAATGGGAAAGCTAGGGACCAGTGTCCCAGGTAGGGTCCCCTCAAACAAACTTTGATTCTCATGTGAGACTTGTGGAGATTTGTGTGCAAGAATTTTATTGGGGTGGCTGTCAGGATCAATGCCTACAGAGAAGTAAAAGAAGGAGAAGCTACAAATCCATGCAGTCCCCACAGAGATCTAGGTAATCCTACAGGGACCCCAGAAGCTGGAATGGCCCAGCAGAACTGTTCCAAACTGGACAAGGGGGCCAAGTCTTTGTACTCATGCAATGACTGACTGGTTGTTGAATGTGAGCCATCTCAGGCGAAAAGAAGAGACTTTCGGCTAGACGGCCCTTTCAGCCAAAGACAAAATCCAGAGGGGTTTGCAGTTGCGAGCTGTCAGGCTCCAATGTTCCTGATCGCCAGAGGGCATCTAGACGGTGTGCCAGGGGATCCATAGGTACCCAGAGAAATCAAACAGCTTGTGTAAGGACACCTACTAAGATAGTGGCAGGCTTGGGCCTGGAATTAATGGGTACCAGTCCATAGCTCTATTAATTTCTCAAATGACCAGGAGAAGACTTCATGTCCTATTAGAGCAGAATCTACCCAGTATATCCAGGAGCACCCCTTCTCATTGAGACACAATAGGGGGCAGGGAAAGAAAACCAAGACAATGTTGGATAATGGATAATGTTGGGCATATCTTGGCTTTTTCTCCAGTTGCCCAGTGGCAGATACCTTCCTTGTCATATATAAGAGTTCAGGGAATGAATGAAGGAGAGATCTGGAGTGTAACTCTAAACCTGTGCAGTCAGGTCTCTGTATGAACCACCAAAAAGTGTCTTGGTAGAAGCATGTGTTGGCAGCTCCCTGGGGCACTGTTTCAGTGGAGAAGAGAGTTTGGGTGAGAAGCTGGAAGCAAAAGGTAGCAGTGGAGTGAAAAATTGGTATTTCTTAGTCCCTATATTTTCATCTCAAAATAGCTCTTCCATAGAACACCTAGTCAAGAGAAGAAGAAAAAAAAACCCCAAATCTTAAGCATTATGATGTGGGATGATTAAATTCTTTGCTTCAAAGGAGAGCTTTGGAGAATAAATCCAAGCTTCCATAATCTTTTAAAAAGAATGAATTTGCAAATGGCAAGATTTCATTCTTTTTGATGGCTGAGTAATATTCCATATTATTCCATATATATATATAGTGACTTAGTAATATTGTATATATATATATATAATATTGTGTGTATATATATGTATGTGTAATATATATACAACTTCTTTATCCATTCATCTGTTGATGGACATTTGGGCTCTTTCCATATTTTAGCTATTGTGAACATTGCTGCTATAAACACTGGGGTGCATGTGCCCCTTTGAATCACTGTTTTTGTATCCTTTGGATAAATGCCTAGAAATGCAATTGCTGGGTTGTAAGGTAGTTCCATTTTTAACTTTTTGAGGAACCTCTATACTATTTTCCATTTGCAATGATGTGGGTGGAACTAGAGGGTATTATGTCAAGTGAAATAAATCAGTGAAAGAAAGACAAAAACCATATGATTTCACTCATATATGGGATTTAAGAACATAGGGGAAGGGAAGGAAAAATAAAATAAGATAAAAACAGAGAAGGAGGCAAACCATAAAAGATTCTTAACTATAGGGAACAAACTGAGGGTTGCTGGAGGGGAGATGGGTAGGAGGAAGGGGTAATTGGGTGATGGGCATTAAGGAGTACACTTGATGGAATGAGCACTGGGTGTTATATGCAATGATGAATCACTAAATTCTATCTCTGAAAATAATAATACACTATATGTTAACTAAATTAAATTTAAATTTAAAAAACACCTCTCCAAAAAACCCCCAAATTAAAATGAAGTACAAATGCAATCCACTGGGGAAAAAAAGGAAAAAAAAAATAAGAAGAATAAATTTGTTTAGAGCTGAAAGAAGGCTTTTAGCTATCTTCTACTCCATCTAATCCTGACTCTTTAATTTCTTTTTCCTTTACACCTTCACTTGGATTCTTTTATTTGCTGTAACATTTAAAAATATATATAAGAATATAACATATTTGGAAGAAACCATCTCGATTTTTGAGACATTGTTCTTTCTGTGTTCCACTGACAGAGAATATGATGTAAATGACTTGGAAACCCACAGGGCACAGAAAATCTCTAAGCTGGTACCTTTTCCCTGGACCCTGATGGGACCAATCTGAGAGACTTAGTTCTGCCTTGTTCTTCACCGTCCCAACACAATGGTCAACCATTTCTACAGGGGATCATGGATTTCCCCTCATGAGAAGCAGAAATGGTATTTCCACATGCACTTGGGGCACTTTTCCTTCCACTTTTCTCCTAATGTTTTGATATAGGCTCTTTCCCTACTCTCCTGCCTTTCCATGTTCCATCACAGAACCTGTGTTTATAGTTGAGAACTTCTTTCATTTGTCTGTCCTCCCTCCCTTCCTCTTGTCCTTCCTTCCAACATTTATTGAGCTCCTCTTATATTCCCAACACTGTGCTAGTTACTTGGCAGTTTCAATTATAATCAAGACAGGAACCTGCTTTCACGGCACTTGCCCTCAGAGCAGATAAGCAAGCCATCTCAATCCAGTGTAATAGCCACTATGATGGGAACCTACAAGGTGCTCAGGGAGGACCGGAAAAGGGTACCAAATTTACCATAGGGCTGGTGGTAGGGGTGGGTTGGTTGCATTTCCTGCAAGAAGTGACAGTGACGTTTGGCTTGCAGAATGAAAAAGTATGGCAGACAAAGGCAGATATTGAGAAGGAGGGTGGTGGCAGGAGTTTTGTACTGCAAAAGAATAACACAGCAAAGGCCTGAGGGAGAGCCTGGTAAACCAAAAATAGCCTACTGTGCCTGGAGAGTTTCACATTACCTGATCTTCACATTCTCTCTGTTGATGGGTCTACAGCTCACCATCTGTTTTCATACGGCCCATAAGCTAAGAATAATTCTTACTTCTTAAATGTTTGGGGAAAAAATGAAAAGAAGAATAATATAGTGTAACATATGAAAATGATATGAAATTGAAATTTCAGTGTCCATAATAGAGTTTTATTGGCTGTAGGCATGCTCATTTGGTTGCATGTTGCTTATGGCTGCTTTCACAGTGTGGTTGCAGAGTAGAGTAGTTATGATGTAGACCATATGGCCCAAAAACCCTAAAATATTTACTATCCGGCCCTTACAGAGAAAGGTTTGCTGACTCCCGGTGTTGTGGTTGGGGGTTAGGGCTTGTAGTCCAGTGGGCTTGGATTCACACCTGAGTCTTCAACTTCTAGAGATGTGACCTTTAGCAAATTTCTTAAACTGTCCATATGCCAGTTTGCTCACTTGAAAACTGGTAATAATAATACTTCACAGGCTTGTGAAAGTGGAAAGGGATATTGCCGTGTAAAATTCCTGAGAATAGGAAATGCAGGAAAATAATTAAAAATAGTTGATGACAATTTCAACCACTTTAAGATATTAATAACATTTGTGATAAGATAAATACGATAACATTGTGAACTGCCATATTCATTGCCAGAATGATTGCTTTGGGAATTATCAGTTAAAAATAAATATTTTCTGTTAATAGATAAATGGGGAAAGAGAAAGTCATATTTGTGAGTGAGAAGAAGGAGCTGCGAGTTGCCAGAACTCCTCAAATAATTATAGCTAAAATTGATTGAGAGCCTGCTATGACGTGTTGCTAAGTACTTTACATGCATTGTCTCATCTGATCATCATTGCAGACCTATGAGGTAGCAACTCTTGTCAGTCAGTTTTGCAGATGAGAAGACCAAGGCTTAGAGCAATTCAGTTAATCCACGTCACACAGCCCGTAGGAGGCAGTCATGACTTGACTGAAGTGGTCTGATGCCACAGTTTCTGTCTGAACCACTGTGCTTTTGGACTAATCTTCTGATGAGAACCAGTGACCTACATTTCAGGACCCAGAGCTGTGCCTGTGGCTGGCATGTTGGAGCATCGCTCTGAGCTGAGCTCTGCAGAAATGCCAATTGCGGTTGCTACTGCCTAGGGTCCATTCTAAGGGTCAATTTCTCAGACATCCCATGAGAACTACAATCAAGATTCCTCACTGAGGATTGTCCTATTAGGACTGATCCCACATATAATCTCTCTGTTACTTGGGTATGGGGATATGGGTATGGCTGTACTTGGCGTAGACAAATGAGAGTGAGTTTGCCTGTGTGATGGGGATAAAATGTTATGATTAACAAAGAAAATCTATTTGGCCTTCGACTATTATTTATTGACATGGGAATATGCTTACAAATTCTTCTACCAAAAGCTAAACCCATCAATGGTCTCAGTTTGGTAATAATATGTGTGTGTGTATATATTTTCAAAAAGATAGGGAAGGAATATGCCAGGATAATCAGTGGTTTCTCCCTGTGGGTCAAGGGAATAATGGTGAGTACTATTATTATTATTATTACTATTATTATTAATTATTTATNCTCCAAAAAACCCCCAAATTAAAATGAAGTACAAATGCAATCCACTGGGGAAAAAAAGGAAAAAAAAAATAAGAAGAATAAATTTGTTTAGAGCTGAAAGAAGGCTTTTAGCTATCTTCTACTCCATCTAATCCTGACTCTTTAATTTCTTTTTCCTTTACACCTTCACTTGGATTCTTTTATTTGCTGTAACATTTAAAAATATATATAAGAATATAACATATTTGGAAGAAACCATCTCGATTTTTGAGACATTGTTCTTTCTGTGTTCCACTGACAGAGAATATGATGTAAATGACTTGGAAACCCACAGGGCACAGAAAATCTCTAAGCTGGTACCTTTTCCCTGGACCCTGATGGGACCAATCTGAGAGACTTAGTTCTGCCTTGTTCTTCACCGTCCCAACACAATGGTCAACCATTTCTACAGGGGATCATGGATTTCCCCTCATGAGAAGCAGAAATGGTATTTCCACATGCACTTGGGGCACTTTTCCTTCCACTTTTCTCCTAATGTTTTGATATAGGCTCTTTCCCTACTCTCCTGCCTTTCCATGTTCCATCACAGAACCTGTGTTTATAGTTGAGAACTTCTTTCATTTGTCTGTCCTCCCTCCCTTCCTCTTGTCCTTCCTTCCAACATTTATTGAGCTCCTCTTATATTCCCAACACTGTGCTAGTTACTTGGCAGTTTCAATTATAATCAAGACAGGAACCTGCTTTCACGGCACTTGCCCTCAGAGCAGGTAAGCAAGCCATCTCAATCCAGTGTAATAGCCACTATGATGGGAACCTACAAGGTGCTCAGGGAGGACCGGAAAAGGGTACCAAACTTACCATAGGGCTGGTGGTAGGGGTGGGTTGGTTGCATTTCCTGCAAGAAGTGACAGTGACGTTTGGCTTGCAGAATGAAAAAGTATGGCAGACAAAGGCAGATATTGAGAAGGAGGGTGGTGGCAGGAGTTTTGTACTGCAAAAGAATAACACAGCAAAGGCCTGAGGGAGAGCCTGGTAAACCAAAAATAGCCTACTGTGCCTGGAGAGTTTCACATTACCTGATCTTCACATTCTCTCTGTTGATGGGTCTACAGCTCACCATCTGTTTTCATACGGCCCATAAGCTAAGAATAATTCTTACTTCTTAAATGTTTGGGGAAAAAATGAAAAGAAGAATAATATAGTGTAACATATGAAAATGATATGAAATTGAAATTTCAGTGTCCATAATAGAGTTTTATTGGCTGTAGGCATGCTCATTTGGTTGCATGTTGCTTATGGCTGCTTTCACAGTGTGGTTGCAGAGTAGAGTAGTTATGATGTAGACCATATGGCCCAAAAACCCTAAAATATTTACTCTCCGGCCCTTACAGAGAAAGGTTTGCTGACTCCCGGTGTTGTGGTTGGGGGTTAGGGCTTGTAGTCCAGTGGGCTTGGATTCACACCTGAGTCTTCAACTTCTAGAGATGTGACCTTTAGCAAATTTCTTAAACTGTCCATATGCCAGTTTGCTCACTTGAAAACTGGTAATAATAATACTTCACAGGCTTGTGAAAGTGGAAAGGGATATTGCCGTGTAAAATTCCTGAGAATAGGAAATGCAGGAAAATAATTAAAAATAGTTGATGACAATTTCAACCACTTTAAGATATTAATAACATTTGTGATAAGATAAATACGATAACATTGTGAACTGCCATATTCATTGCCAGAATGATTGCTTTGGGAATTATCAGTTAAAAATAAATATTTTCTGTTAATAGATAAATGGGGAAAGAGAAAGTCATATTTGTGAGTGAGAAGAAGGAGCTGCGAGTTGCCAGAACTCCTTAAATAATTATAGCTAAAATTGACTGAGAGCCTGCTATGACGTGTTGCTAAGTACTTTACATGCCTTGTCTCATCTGATCATCATTGCAGACATATGAGGTAGCAACTCTTGTCAGTCAGTTTTGCAGATGAGAAGACCAAGGCTTAGAGCAATTCAGTTAATCCACGTCACACAGCCCGTAGGAGGCAGTCATGACTTGAACCTGAAGTGGTCTGATGCCACAGTTTCTGTCTGAACCACTGTGCTTTTGGACTAATCTTCTGATGAGAACCAGTGACCTACATTTCAGGACCCAGAGCTGTGCCTGTGGCTGGCATGTTGGAGCATCGCTCTGAGCTGAGCTCTGCAGAAATGCCAATTGCGGTTGCTACTGCCTAGGGTCCATTCTAAGGGTCAATTTCTCAGACATCCCATGAGAACTACAATCAAGATTCCTCACTGAGGATTGTCCTATTAGGACTGATCCCACATATAATCTCTCTGTTACTTGGGTATGGGGATATGGGTATGGCTGTACTTGGCGTAGACAAATGAGAGTGAGTTTGCCTGTGTGATGGGGATAAAATGTTATGATTAACAAAGAAAATCTATTTGGCCTTCGACTATTATTTATTGACATGGGAATATGCTTACAAATTCTTCTACCAAAAGCTAAACCCATCAATGGTCTCAGTTTGGTAATAATATGTGTGTGTGTATATATTTTCAAAAAGATAGGGAAGGAATATGCCAGGATAATCAGTGGTTTCTCCCTGTGGGTCAAGGGAATAATGGTGAGTACTATTATTATTATTATTACTATTATTATTAATTATTTATCTATACTTTCCTTTTCTGGAATTCTGAAACAATGTCTGTGTAATTGTGCATAAATAATAAAATATATATTATAAATGATGTGGAACTATTTACCAAAAAACTTAAAAATCTTTGAATTCTTTAATGCCATAATTTTACTTTGGTACACTCCATAAACATGGATCGACTATTCTATATACAGATATATGTTCATTTTAGCATTATTTGAAATAGTGAAAAAGTTTTTAAAAAATGTTCTGCATGGCACAACTACTTTGAAGCATATTATGTAGCCATGAAAGGAAATATTTACAAATGGAAAATGCTTATGCTATTATATTGCAAATAAAGCAGGGTACAAAACTGAACATACAGGAGAGCGCAGTTCAGTGAAAGCTCAATGATCTATTCATTAAAAGACAGAAAGAAAACACATCCAAGTGTTAATGGTTGTGTATATAATTGGTGGGATTATACATTTTTCTCCTTTTCTTGCTTCTCTGCAATTTCAAAATCTCCTTTAATAAATGGATATTATTTCTATAATGAAAACAAATAGGCATTAAAAAAACTGTTGAAATTAGAAATCTGTTGACTGGTGCTTAGTTTTAAAAATGTCCCCCTCCCTCCGTGCCCCACTATTTGACCCTTTATCTCTGGATATTTTCCAGGTTAGTTTCAAGAGGCTTAATGAGAATGCAAAGAACATCAAGTTGGGAACAGGGAGATGAGGATTCTATCTGGGGCCATGCCACTAACTCACTGCATACTCTGGGGTGAGTCTCTTTTCCTTTTGGGGCTGCGTTCTTCCTCTACAAAATGAGGAGAACTTAGAGTACATCAGGGGTTCCTAAAGGATTGGGCTCAGGGAGTGAGAGGTCTCAGTGACCGTGTGTGCTGTCTGAAATCTGGATTCCTCTCCTCCAACCCAATTCAATACAAGTGGTTCTACTTTCATCGTTTCCTTATTGAGTTTACTGGAAAAGTTTAAGTGAAGAATGATTCCAGTGTTAATTGAAGTTTCAAAACCATTGTACTGGACAATCTAGACTGTTGATATCTAGATCATTGACCGCTTACAGAGCATACCTGCTGTTCATGTCTCTTTCATTTTAAATTTTTTTTATTGTGGTAAAAAATATATAACATGAAATGTATATTCTCAACAATTTTATAAGTGTAGTCAATATTGTGACCTGTACATACACTGTTACACAGCAGATCTCTAGCACTTTTTCATCTTGCATGACTGAAACTCTATACTCATTAAATAACAACTTCCCATTTCCCCGTTCCCACAGCCCCTGGCAACTATCACTCTGCTTTCTGCTTCTAAGAGTATGACTACTTTCAATATTTCACATGAGTGGGATCATGCAGTATGTATCTTTCATAATGTCCCCAAGTTTCATCCATGCTGTAACAAATGACAAGAGTTCTTTCTTTTTAAGGGTTGAGTAATATTTCATTTTATATATACATTTTCTTTATCCTCTGTTGTGTTGATGGGCATTGAGGTTGTTTATACTTTTTGGCTATTATGAATATTGCTACCATGAACATGGGAGTGCAAATATCTCTTCAGGATCCTGATTTCAATTCTTTTGGATATATATTCAGAAGTAGGATTGCTGTATCATATGGTAGTCCTATTTTTAACTTCATAGGGGTAAGTCCATTCTGTTTTCTACAGCAACTGTGTCATGTTACATTCCTACCAACAGGGCACAGGGTTCCAGTTTCTCCCTATCTGCACCAACACTTGTTATTTTCTGTTTTTTCTCTTTCCTTTCTCTTTTTTTTTCTTTTAAAGAATGGCCATCCTAACAAGCGTGAAGTGATATTTCATTGTGGTTTTGATTTTCATTTCCCTGATAATGAGTGATGTTGAACATCTTTTCATATTCGTGTTTGTCATTTATGTGCCTTTGTTTATTCAAGTTCTTTGCCCATTTTTTAAACCAGGCTACTTGTTTTTTGTTATTATGTTGTATGATATAATTGGATCTATTTTGGATATTAATCTCTTATAAGATATATGGCTTGCAAATATTTTCTCCTATTCTGCCAATGCCTTTTCACTCTGTAGCTTATTTCCTTTGCAGCACAAAAAGATTTTGGTTTGATATGGTTCCACTTGTTTATTTCTGCTTTTGTTGCTTGTGCTTTGGCGTCGTATCTAAAAAATCATTGCCGAGACCGCTGTTATAAAGCTGTCCCCTAAGTTTTCTTTTAGGAGGTTTATAGTATCAGGTCATACATTTAGGTCTTTAATTTGAGTTGATTTTTGTATATAATGTAAGGTAAAAGTCCAGTTCCGTTCTTTTGCATGTAAGATGTCCAGTTACCCCAGCACCATTTGTTGAAGAGACTATCCTTTCCCCATTGTGTTGTTTTGGCATCTTTGTCAAAGACCGTTTGACCATATTTTCAAGGGTTTATTTCCTGGCTCTCTGTTCTGTTCCATCGATCTGTATGTCTGTCCTTATGTAAGTACCATAGTGTTTTGATTACTATAGCTTTGTAATATGTTTTGAAGTGAAAACATGTGAAGCCTCAAGCCTTGCTCTGTTTTCTCAAGAATATTTTGGCTATTTGGGATATTTGTGATTCCATATGAATTCTAGGATTGTTTTTCCTTATTTTTGAAAAAAAAATTTGGATTTTAATGGTGCTTGCCTTGAATCTATAGATTGCTTTGGGTAGTATGGATGTTTTAGCAATATTAAGCCTCCAATTTATGAACTTGGTATCGCTTTCTGGTTAATTATGTCTTCTTTAGTTTCTTTTAGCAATATTTTGTAGTTTTTAGAGTATAAATTTTTCACCTCCTTATTAAATTTATATCTAAGTATTTTATTCTTATTAATGCTATTGTAAATGGGATTGTTTATTTAATTTCCTTTTCAGGTTGTTTGTTGTTAGTACATAAGCACAGAACCTATTTTTGTATGTTGATTTTGTATCCTGCAACTTTGCTGAATTTATTACTTTAACAGTTGTGTGTGTGTGTGTGTGTGTGTGTGTGTGTGTAATCTTTGGGGTTTTCTACATATAAGATTATGCCATCTGCAAACAGAGACAATTTTACTTCTTCCTTCCTAACTTGGATGTCTATTATTCCTTTTTCTTTTCAAGTAGTTCTGGCTAGGATTTCTAGTACTATGTCAAGTAAAAATGGTGAGATTGAGTTTTTTTGTCTTGTTCCTAATCTTAGATTAAAAGTTTTTTTGTTTTTTTTTTTGTTCTTTGTTTTTGTTTTTCGCTGTTGAGTTTTTCACTATAGGCTTTTCATATATGGCTTTATTATGTTGAGGTAATTTGTTTCTATATTTAGTTTGTTGGGTGTTTTTATCATGAAAGGATGTTGATGTTTGTCAAATGCTTTTTCTTCACATATTGAGATGGCCATGTGATTTTTATCCTCATTATATTAAGTGTTGTGTCATGTTGGTTGATTTTTTTATGTCGAACCATCCTTGAGTCCAGGGATAAATCTCATTTGGTCATGGAGCATTATTCCTTTAATATGCTGTTGAATTTTATTTGCTAGTAGTTTGTAGAGGATTTTTGCATCTATATTCAACAGGGATATTGGCCTATAGTTTTCTTTTATTTTAATGTCTGTCTGCCTTCACTATCAACATACTTCTGGCCTTATAAAATGAGTTTGGGAGTGTTCTCTCTTCTTCAATTTTTGGAAGAGTTTGAGGAGGGTTGGTGTTAATTATTCCTTGAATGTTCTCTGTGGTCCCCAGGTATCCAAGGTCTGCAAGTTCCATAAGCACTCTAAGTCAGGCAAAACAGAAACCAATCCTTCCAACAGCCCCTGAAAAACTGGATTGTTGGATGGACATTTCACTCTTTTCTTTCCCTCTCAAGGGAGATGCTGCAAGAGTGCTTACTTCTGATCATGGTGAACTGTGCTTGTTCTTTCTGTTCCATGGAGTTCCATAAACTGCTGAGCTCTCTTTTGTTCTCTGTGGCCCCCAGGCATCCAAGGTATGCTGGTTTCCCATCAGCATTCCACATCAGGCAAGACAGAAACCGGTCCCTCAGGCAGCCCTGTGAAAAGCTGACACATTGGACATAAGTTCCACTCTTATTTTTCCTTTCTAAAGGAGAAACTGTGAGTTGGACTTTTCATCTTAATTGCAAACTGTGCTGGCCTGGGGAGGGGCAGATGTGGTTGCAATGAAATGGCTTTACATACCCACAGCAATGTAACTGTTCTTGGCTTTGAGATGGCCTGGGGGTATTGTGACTTCCTAACTGATTTCTAGAGCTCTCATAAAGGCTTTTTTGGATCATATATATTATTGTTAAGTCAAGAAATGAGGTCTGGGGCTTTCTATTCTGCCATCTTGCTGATGTTGCTTTCTCACGTGAGAAGTGAAAGCTTGCTCAAACTACACTCATATGTGCAAAGACACACACCTCCCACCCCAATTCTCCTACCTCTGGCCCCCTTCTCATTTCTGCAATCCTTCCACCAAAGTACCCTTTCCCCCAATATTGCCTAGCCAGTTACCTCTGAGGGCTCATGAATAGATTTTAGTGCTACCTGTAGACCCAAGTCATAGAGAACCCCTCTCTGAACTTTGCTTTGGAGGGCTGTGCATATCGCAAATGAAAAAGACAGACATGTTCTAGAACACATGGGTACCCCTGTAGCTCCGGATCTGTTGTTGAGGGCTGACACCCACAGCCTTTAATTCTATAGATCCGCTCTCATAGCTAACACTTCTCAAACCTCAAAGGAAAGCTCCCCTACATCTCTTGCTGTATGTCTTCTTTAAAGGCTTGTGGTTTGCGCCATTGCAAGATCTCAGATAATCTTCATTTCAGAATGTGGGCATATGCGTTTTTCCCCAGTTTTATTGAGATATAATTGACATATAACATTGTTAAGTTTAGGCTGTGTAACATAATGATTTCACATATGTATCTATTGGGAAAAGATCACTGCAATAAGTTCAGTTAACATCCATCACCTCACATAGTAATTAAGTTTTTCTTTGTGGTAAGAACTTTTAAGATCTATTGTCTTAATTGCACCAAAACCCATAAGATATCTAGGAAGAAACATAACCAAAGAGGTAGGGGATCTGTACTCAGAAAACTATAGAACACTCATGAAAGCAATTGAGGAAGACACAAAGAAATTGAAAAATGTTCCATGCTCAAGGATCTGAAGAACAAATATTGTTAAAATGTCTATGCTACCTAGAGGAATCTAAACATTCAACGCAATCTCTATCAAAATACCACCAGCTTTTTTCACAGAGCTGGAACAAATAATCCTAAAATTTGTATGGAACCAGAAAAAGCTTTGAGGGGCGCCTGGGTGGCACAGCGGTTAAGCGTCTGCCTTCGGCTCAGGGCGTGATCCCGGCGTTATGGGATCGAGCCCCACATCAGGCTCCTCCGCTATGAGCCTGCTTCTTCCTTTCCCACTCCCCCTGCTTGTGTCCCCTCTTTCACTGGCTGTCTCTATCTCTGTCGAATAAATAAATAAAATCTTTAAAAAAAAAGAAAGAAAAAGCTTTGAATAACCAAAGGAATGTTGAAAAAGAAAACCAAAGCTGGTGGCATCACAATTCTGGATGTCGAGCTATATTACAAAAGTATAATCATCAAGGCAATATGGTACTGGAGCAAAAACAGACACATAGATCAATGGAACAGAATAGAGAACCCAGAAATTGACCCTCAATCCTATGGTCACCTAATCTTTGAAAAAGCAGGAAAGAATATCCAATGGAAAAAAAAGACAGTCTTTTCAACAAATAGTGTTGGAAAAATTGGACATCCACATTCAGAAGAATTAAACTGGACATTTTCTTATACCATACACAAAAACAGACACAAAATGGATGAAAGACCTAAATGTGAGATAGGAATCCATCAAAATCTTAGAGGAGAACACAGGCAGCAACCTCTGTGACCTCAGCCACAGCAACTTCAGTAGGCACAGCTCCAAAGGCAAATGAAACAAAGGCAAAAATGAACTACTGCGTCTTCATCGAGATAAAAAGCTTTGCACAGCAAACAGTCGACAAAACCAAAAGACAACTGCCAGAATGGGAGAAGATATTTGCAAATGTCTTATCAGATAAAGGGCTAGTATCCAAAATCTACACAGAACTTATCAAACTCAACACCCAAGGAACAAATAATCCAACCAAGNATAATCCAATCAAGAAATGGGCAGAAGACATGAACAGACATTTCTCCAAAGAAGACATACAAATGGCCAACAGACACATGAAAAAATGCTCAACATCACTCAGCATCAGGGAAATACAAATCAAAACCACAATGAGATACCACCTCCCACCAGTCAGAATGGCTAAAATTAACAAGTCAGGAAATGACAGTTGTTGGCAAGGATGGCGCAGCCACTTTGGAAAACAGTATGGAGGTTCCTCAAAAGAGTTGAAAATAGAGCTGCCCTACAATCCAGCAATTGCAGTACTAGGTATCTACCCCAAAGATACAAATGTAGTGATCTGAAGGGGCACTTGAACCCCACAGCAATGTCCACAATAGCCAAACCATGGAAAAAGCCCAAATGTCCATCAACAGATGAATGGAATATATATATATATATATATATACACACACACACACAATGGAATACTACTCAGCCATCAGAAAAAAAGAAATTTTGCCATTTACAGCAATGTAGATGGAACTAGAGGGTATTAAGCTAAGTGAAATAAGTTGATCAGAGAAAGACAATTCCACTCGTGTGGAATTTAAGAAACAAAGCAGAGGAACATAGGGGAAGGGAGGGAAAATTAAAGCAAGAGGAAATCAGAGAGTGAGAAAAACGACAAGAGACTCTTTTCTTTTTTTTAAGATTTATTTATTTATTTATTAGACAGAGAGAGACAGCCAGCAAGAGAGGGAACACAAGCAGGGGGAATGGGAGAGGAAGAAGCAGGGTCCTAGTGGAGGAGCCTGATGTGGGGCTCGATCCCGAAACGCCAGGATCACACCCTGAGCCGAAGGCAGACGCTTAACGACTGTGCCACCCAGGCGCCCCAAGAGACTCTTAATCATGGGAAACAAACTGAGGGTTGATGGAGGGGAGGCGGGTGGGGGGATGGGATAACTGGGTGATGGACAATGAGGAGAACATGGGATGTAATGAGCACTGGGTATTGTATGAGACTGATGAATCACTGAACTCTACCTCTGAAACTAATAATACACTATAGGTTAATTAATTGAGTTTAAATTTAAAAAATTAAAGAAAATTAAAAAAGATATATTGTCTAACCAACTTTCAAAAATACAATACAGTATTGTTAACTATATTCATCGTGCTGTACATTATATTCCCAGAACTTATTCATGTTATAACTGGTTGTTTGTACCTTTCGACCATATCTACCAATTTCTCCTACCACCACCACCTGCATTGGGAAACTACCAATTTGCTATTTCTATGAGGTTTGTTTGTTTGTTTGTTTTTTGTTTTTAGATTCCACATCTAAGTGGGATCATATAGTGCTTGTCTTTCTCTGTCTGACTTATTTCATTTAGCATAAGGCCCTCAATGTCTATCCAGGTTGTTACCAACGGCAGGGTTTCCTTCTTTTTTATGGCTCAATAGTATTTCACTCTTTTTCTTTCTTTTCTTTCTTTCTTTCTTTCTTTCTTTCTTTCTTTCTTTCTTCTTTCTTTCCTTTCAAGTTATAAAATAAATAAGTCACGGAGATGAAAAGTACAACACAGATTATACAGTCATTAAAATTGTAATAATGTTGAACGTTGCCAGATGGTAACTACATTTATCATGATGAACACTGAATAATGTATAGAATTGTCACATCACTATGTGGTACACCTGAAATGACTATAACATTGTGTGTCAATTATACTTCAATAATAAAAATAAATAATTAAATAAAAATAGTGAAAATGATGTGATAATTTATACAATGAAATTAAAAATTTGTAAAGTTTTCTTTGATATTTTATCATATGTAATCCCATTACCATGCTTGAATATTATACCTAAAATTCACAAATCTTTGTAAATCTAAGTATTGCTTTAATAATTTTGTTGACAATTCCAGGTGCTACTGCCTCTAAAGAGTGAGGTTTCTCTGAATTGAAATAAAAAAAAATGATGTGGGAACTATAGTGACCCGCGAATGAGTGCATCACAATTAAAGAATAAAAGTTATGTGACAATCTTAATCATAATAGCATAGCTAAAGATTTTGCCAAAATAAAGAAAGAAGAATTAACTTTGCAGAATTAGTATATAGCAATGTACAAATTATGTATGCTTTTTCTTTAATACTCAACAACCTTCAACCACTGATCAGTAGAACGCTCAGACATGCACAGTAATAGTTCAATTCTGTCATCATTGATTTTTTGCTTATTTCCAGTTATATAAAAGCAGTAGTTTTACATATATTTTTAGATTTTTGTGTTTATCGAAATATATTTATTAAGGTTGGGAAATAGAATACATTTTATTTAACACTTAAATGTCTTGATTATGAACTTCAAATATTGAGTCACATGGTATGTGGGCCTGTAGGTGTATCTTTCTCCTGAACCCACAAATGTTTGGGGGCTGGCTTGAATAGGTTATGGTGTGATAGCCAATACTTGCTAGGCTACTGCGGCATATGGAGTGTGGATGACCACGTGCATTACAACGTGGAGCTACACTTCCGCAGCTTGCGGACCATGAGTCTGGAGCTATTTGAGGAGTCCTCCAGGAGCACAGTGCTCAGTTCACAGATGGATGGCAGGGAGGCGAATGGGCTGAAGTTTCTGTTATCTTCAGGTTGCAAAGCGTTTATCTTCAGTTACATGAAGATCTTTTTGCCCCCTCGTGACTGTTGCCTTTGATTGATCAAGCAACTGTAGAATGACTAGCCAGGCAAGCCCAGTTATAGGCTCATCACTGTTAAGACACTGGGTTCGAGGGGCACCTGGGTGGCTCTCTCCATTGAACATCCAACTCTTGGTCTCAGCTCAGGTCTTGATCTCAGGGTCGTGAATTCAGGTACCAAGGTGGGCTCCACACTGGGTGTAGAGCCTCCTAAAAAAATAAAAAAAGAGAGAGAAATACTGGGTTTGAGAAAGTTTGATTGGTATCTATACCAATTCATGTTTTTAAAATAAATTTCAACACTATCTTTGTCAATGAAAGAGAGCTCTCAGAATCTTTATGATTTTAACTGTTGCACTTTTTCCCCAACTATCATCTTTATTCATGGAGGTAGAAGCATTTTCTTTTTTTATTTATTTTTCTTTTTTTTATTTTTTAAAGATTTTATTTATTTATCTGACAGAGAGAGAGACAGCCAGTGAGAGAGGGAACACAAGCAGGGGGAGTGGGAGAGGAAGAAGCAGGCTCCTAACGGAGCAGGGAGCCCGATGTGGGGGCTCCATCCCAAGACCCTGTGATCATGCCCTGAGCCGAAGACAGATGTTTAACAACTGAGCCACCCAGGAGCCCTGAATTTTCTTTTTTTTAAAAAAATTTTATTTAAATTCAATTAATTAACATACAGTGTATTATTAACTTTAGAGGTAGAGTTTAGTGATTCATCAGTTACATATAACATGTTGCACATTTTGAAAGTTTTAAAAATAGTTTATATTTTTATCACTGGTGAAAGATAAAATTTCTTCTTGTAGTAATTAAGTATTTGAAGAGATTATTAGTTTAAGAACCTTGATCAAAGACTACATGTAGGTTTTTCAAACATAAAAAAATCTGATAATGAAGATTTAGTTATAAATGCAAAATCCAGTCTTGCATTATAATTTGTGAAAATAATTTTGAAAGTTTTCTATAAATTCTAAATTTATAATCATTAATAATATTTTCAAATTTTTATATCATACCTATTTAATAATGAAAAGATATTTTTTAAAACCAATACCATACTCTTGTATACCAAGCCTTTAAATCTCCTCCGATATATTCCAGCATGCTTTATATATAGGCTATTTCTACATGTGCCATGACATGAAAAAAGTTGGAATCCATATTTTATCTAATAAACAACCTTGGCTGTACTTTGAGGTCATCAGATGAACTTTATAAAGCACTTGGCCAGTATGCAGTCCAACCATGAACTTCCGATTCAATAGGTCTGGTCTGGAGTGGGAGTTAGAAACTCAAGTGTTCTATTTGTTCTGGGAGTAGATCTGAATGTTAGAGTGGCCAGCAGAGCTTAGAAAATGCAGACGCTTGAGCTTCACTTCAGACCATTGATTCAAAAATATCTGGACCATGGTATCAGGACACCATATTTTTTCAAATGGTTGAGGTGGTGGTGTGCCCTCTCTTTGCATCTGACAACAAGCCTCATTGCTCAGCCTTCCAATCAAGACTGTAAAGTGAAGAATTGAATGACATTGGTTTGAGGCTTACAAAATATTATCTGCATTACATCTGGTGACTTGGGACTTGGGTTGCAAAACACGTAATGGCATTGANGAGCTTAGAAAATGCAGACGCTTGAGCTTCACTTCAGACCATTGATTCAAAAATATCTGGACCATGGTATCATGGTCCAGATATTTTTCAAATGGTTGAGGTGGTGTTGTGCCCTCTCTTTGCATCTGACAACAAGCCTCATTGCTCAGCCTTCCAATCAAGACTGTAAAGTGAAGAATTGAATGACATTGGTTTGAGGCTTACAAAATATTATCTGCATTACATCTGGTGACTTGGGACTTGGGTTGCAAAACACGTAATGGCATTGAAAGCCCTCTTTTAAGCGATGCCAGTTGTACAATACTGGTGGTCTAAAGAGTAGTTTTCAATACCGGCTATACGTTAGAATCACCTAGAAAGCTTAAAAAAGGAAAAAAAAAATNACTTGGGTTGCAAAACACGTAATGGCATTGAAAGCCCTCTTTTAAGCGATGCCAGTTGTACAATACTGGTGGTCTAAAGAGTAGTTTTCAATACCGGCTATATGTTAGAATCACCTAGAAAGCTTAAAAAAGGAAAAAAAAAAAAAGAATAAAACAAGCATGACTGCGCTTAACCCCAGACCAAATTAAATTGGAATCTCCAGGGGCCGGGCCCCTATACTGTCTTTTTTATCCCCCTAAGCTTCTCAGATTATTTTAATGAAAAGCTAAAATAGAGAATAATTGACTTAAAGGAAAAGTACAAGATTTGTTTTCCAATTACTTCCCTACTTCTGTTTCTTGAGTCACACTGGTCTACTTAGTGTCCAGTGTCCGTACCCATTCTTGATTCTGTCTGTGGTTCTTATTAACTGCATGATTACCCATTCTGACTTCTTTCATTAGCCCTCTCAATTTTTCTCACCCAACAAATGACTTACATTGTCTGCCGAACCTCCCTTTATTGCCCCAACTTCCAGTGACTGCTGCTTCTGTAATTTCCTGTAATTTTAACACTACACCTGTCAGAGATAGCAGGAACAACGTTGTACCCATCCTTGTGTCCCAGCACAAGCAGTATCTATTCACAGTGATATTTTAGGTAATACTCTTGCTAACTGTGCTTCCCTTAGAGAAGGTGGACAGATTCTACTTTGTGGAGGTAGTGAAGAGCTGAAGGAACTCAAACTCTTCATCTGTTTTCTCTGTTTCCATTTGAGGCGTCTTTAGAGTGCAGGTGTGAAGTCCAGCCCACTGGAGAAGAATCCTATATTGGCACACTTACTCCACCCCTATTCCACTTCCAGGCCATGGTGAGAAGATGTTAGATCAGGTGCAGTGTTCGTTATAATGACAAACAGCTTAAGCCAGATATCACTGCCCTGGTGAGGCTTGGACTAGACCATAGCTTGGAAATATACCCCTTGATCTTAGATCTCCTGTGGCACCTTCTAAACATAATCTTGATGTTCTCTTACTTGGAATAGGAATCTTAACTTTATCCCAAAGCTCATGTGAACCATTTTGATCTTCATCCATCACTTCTTCATAACTCATCTGTTGAGTACCTTGTGTGCCAAGCCCTGCATCAGGCCCTGTGAAACCTCTGTAGAGCCAACTAGTTAAACGCCTTCAACTTTCAGAGCTGGGGTTGAAAGAGTAACAGAATAGCAATTTCTTACCAAGTTCCCCCCCCACTAATTCTATTTTTAACTCATTTTAATTTATTAGTGAAACACTGTAGCTAAATTATGCAGGCTAACACATTTAGAAAAACGAAACTTGTACCTGAAATAAAAGATGTAATCTTTGCAAATGTTTACGAATGCAAGGTAAATAGATCCATATGCATGCAAACACAGAACTATAAGTCACGTGCATATATAATATGTGTTGCTGATGCTTATGCAGACCCGNATGTAATCTTTGCAAATGTTTACGAATGCAAGGTAAATAGATCCATATGCATGCAAACACAGAACTATAAGTATAAGGCACGTGCATATATAATATGTGTTGCTGATGCTTATGCAGACCCTTGTAACATGTCCATTGCAACACTAAATATTTAAATTCTCCTTAAAGATGCCAGCAAGTTGCCAATTCATGATAATTTCATTCTACTCTAAAACTTTACAACAGTTCTAAGTATAATTGGTTCATAATTTCCAGTGCTGATATTGAAGCCCCAAGTTAGGAATTGGATAATTACTGTGTAATTACATGGTTTTGGTATCTATACACACTGGCTGAAAAGACATCTTGGTTCATTTTGCACATTTATAAATTATTAACCTGTTCTGCTGGAGTTCTTGAATTTGCATTCATATATTCAAGTAATATCTCATTTTATGAGCATTTGCCCATGGCTGAAAAATAATTGTCTAATGAAAACAAAACCAAGTCATTGGTCTTTGCTTTACAATGTTTCTGAGAAGTGAATCTCATTTTAGAATTGTCATTTCTACTCTCTAGATCTTTTGGTGAACTAACCAATTCATTTGAATTTTGGAACTTGAGACTTTTGTTTTGTTTTGTTTTTGTTTAAGATTCTGGGACTGTGACTTAGTCACTACATGTATAATTCCAAGAAAACTTTAAAAGGAATTAACACAGAGATCTACTAGAAAAATAAGCAAAGCAAATTACAGCCAGTTTTGATGCTATCATTGGCTTGTATAAAGGATATCAGTAGTTTCTGCTTGCTCATTACCCTTTCTACCTTTGGGAAATCATTCTTCCATGGTGTATTGTCCTGGTGGGAATGCGAACAAGGTTCTCTGCCACCCCCAGCCAGAAGATAAGGCAGGTCTCACTAATCCAATCCCAATGTTATACCTGGGAGTTTAAATACTGAGTGGGATTGTGGGGGGATGAAAATTGGGGCTGAAACATTGTGTAGAGACCTCCCTAATGCTTACATTCCCCCAAAAGACTATGATTGCTGGTGTTTCTAAAGTGTTTTCTTAAAGTTCTCCTTAGACCGGATGACTTTTTACATCCTTTGAATACATCCTTTTTTTCCAGGGAGGGAAGTCTAATGTTACACTGAGTTTGTCTGTGATATTCGTAATCAAAGAACCCTAAAAGAACGTGGAATTTCTGAGATAATCATAGATTCATAGAGATTTTATATCTAGAATACACCCAAGAGATCATTCAATCCAACCATCTCATCTTACAGATAAATAAATAGAAGATCAGAAAAGATAGCTGACTTATCCAAGGTCACATGGGTATTTGGTGGTAGAGAAGGAAATATAATTAAATTTGTTCGATTGTACCCAGTGTACATTGTTGGAGTTAGATCCACAGATTTTAAAGAAATAAGAAAACTTAAAGGAGAGCCTGGGTCCATTTATCCAATTTAGACAACACATTATCATTATCTTATAGGTGAGCTGAGACTCTGAACATCTGCGACTTGCCTATTTTTGTAGATATAAATGCCCATTTAAAATCCATGCGCATTCATATTTTCCTTTGGGGAACTATGTCTCCTAAAATTTCAGTCCATGTGGTTCCAGTAGGACTGACCCTACTTCTAGGAATAGATACATGAACCAGGTCTGGCTAACTAAAATACTTCATTTCTCTGGCTACAGTTGTTGGTGATCATATGACTAAAGCCATACATGACATGGAAATCAAGGAACGTGATCTCTGAGGCTTCTGCTACAACTATTGGGAAAGGCGAGTTCTCCTTTCAATGGTCTATAAATTAGTGTCCCAACAAGAAAGAAATGACACATATCACATTAGATGATTCAAGGAAGGTCTACTTACAAAAGGATTTGTAACAAGAGTATTACAAGAGATACTGCAGTATCCTGAGGCTAGTAAGAATGCAAGTGCTGTCNTGCTGTTTCCCTCAGGTAAAGTGTTGATGGGAAGAGTAGTTATAAATAATTAGACAGGAACAGTCATGTAGAATAGATCACTTTGGTCATGGGATATAGACAATCCAACCTGACTTTGAGGAAGGGAGCCAGACGAATGAATACATTGCCCTCATTCTCTTTCTTCTTTCCTCCTGCCATGGCTTACTATTGGTCAGATCTAGCCAACACACAGGGATCTTTTGATGTCATTGATACAAGACAGCCTTCCAGGGTACAGATCAGGGTGGATAAGGGTGGAGGATAGATATAAAGGGGCAAATTGGAGGATATCCAGTGTAGATGATTTTTTCTTTTTTTATGAGGACTCTCCTCAGGTTTTACCCCCTCCCCCAGCTTTTTTGAGGTATAATAGACAAATTAAATTGTAAGATAGTTGAAGTATACAATGTAATGGTTTGATATACATACACAATGTGGAAGGATTCCCCCAGCCCTCCACTGAGTTAATTAACACATCCATCCCCTTACATATTTATCCTCTTTTTTTTTCCTTTGGTGAGAAAATTTAAATTCTACTGTCTCAGCAAATTTCAGTTATGTAATTATGTAATACAGTGATATCAGCTATAATTACCATGTTATACATTAGATCCTCAGACCTTATTTTATAAGTGGAAGCTTGTACCCTCTTACCAAACTCGCCCTATTCCCCCCACCCATTAGCCCCTGGTAATCACTTTTCTACTCTTTGATTCTATGAATTCGACTTAAAAAAAAAAAGACATTCAACATATAAACAATACTATACAGTATTTGTCTTTCTCTGTTGGGCTTATTTCATTACCACAGCGCTCTCTACATTTTTCCATGTTGTCACAAATGACAGGATTTCCTTCTGCTTTAAGGTTGGATAATATTCCTCTGTGTGTGTGTGTGTGTGTATGTGTGTGTGTGTGTGTGTGTGTGTGAAAATAGACTCTCTGCCTTGATGTAGGAATTTCAGAGTTTTAGCCATTTTATTTTTTCTACCTGCATAGTCCCTTCCCCTTTTTGATTATCCATAATCAATTTAGAGCAGCTGTAACTCATGTTCCCCAACTCCAGGAACAATTGTAGAGAATTTTAAGGATTGAAAGAGACTCAGAGAACATCTAGTGTAATCCTTCGACTTTGTAGATAAGGAAACTGCAGACCAGAATGGCACAGTAGCTCCATAAAATAGGTATTTTTATTTCATTTTACAAATGAGGAAAGAAAGATTCATAACAGTTAAGCAAATTGCCATAAACCACACAGCTCGTTGGAGGTAGGGCTGGGCTGAAACCCATATGTGTTTGCTTCAAGTGGTCTTTTAGCTAAACCATGTCAGTTGAACCCCTGGGATGTCATTTCAACTCCTGACATGCAAGAGTCGTGTTTTGTGCAGTGCTAAAGATCAGCCCACGAACCCTAATGTTTGGGGTGGCAAGAGTAAAGATGAGCACTTCGGAAGTGTTTACTTTCCTCCCTGTTAGAACCCTTCCTCTTCTAAGCAACTTCCTAATAGTCAACCATATAATGGCTGACATGAATTCCATCTTGGTCACTGGATTATTGTCACCTATGGACCTAGCTGTCCTTTGAATATGTTTGGTGGTATCCTTACTCCTTCATAAGTTTTTGTGCCTATATTAGATTATTTATTTTAGGTCTCTCTGAGGCCACTTTGATTCTAGTTTAGCAAGTCCCTCAGAAAACTTTTCTGAAATTTGAAAATTCTAGATTGAAATTACTATGCCTTTTGTGAACATAGCGCATCTCATTTTTTATTGTGATGATTCAATTAGTTTCCTTTCTATAGACTATGAATGCCTTTATGGCAGGGTTTCTGTTTTCCATCTTTGCTTCCCCAGGACTCAGACAACACCTGCCCCCAAATGTGTGATCATAAATATTTATCAATGTGAATAGACATAAAGGACACACTCAGTTGGAGTCAGTCTGGTAAATATAATAAAGATCGTAGTAGAGTACTCATTCTCAAGGCTCACACACTGTTAGAACTGCCTCATTCTATAGATGAGGGAACTGACACCGCAGCTGAAATGAACTACGCAAGGTCACAAACCTATATTTTAGCAGAACTGGGAATAGAATTTAGGATGGATCCTTCCTTGTCTTATAGGACCTTTCTATAGCA
>NC_048219.1:34912142-34927807 GCF_002007445.2 Ailuropoda melanoleuca | reverse complement strand
GAGAGTCAGAGTCTGTGTTGAGGATTGGGGTATTTATATTAGCTGTGATACCGTGGACATGGGTTAGGGTGGATTGGGGGGAAGATATGAAGTAGTGAGAGGCAAGGGTCCAGGATTTTGTGAACTTGGTAAAGTCTTCTACTTTTGAGAAAACATCAATCTTTGGTGTTCTTGCATTATTACACTCTTGATATTGACCTGTGTCTTCTTTACTAATCTGTGAACTCCATGAAGGTGGGAACAGCAGCCTGTTGACCTTTGTGCTTCTAGCCTTGATCACAGTGCTTGATCCATAGGCACCTGATGAATTGCTGTTCAACTGCTCTGCAGGTTAAGAGAATGAGCTGGAGTGTTGAGCTGTCTGCGTTTGCATCCTACATCTGCCACTTACTATGTAACTGTGAACAGGTTAGTCACTTAACCTCTTCATGCCATGGTTTCCTCATCTAAAAACAGGGAACAATAATTGTAGCTATAGTGTTTGAGGACATAAGGTGATTAAATAATAGGTGTAAAACATTTAAAATAACCTGGAAAATAATGAGAGCTTACTAAGATTAGTGAGAATGTTGCTGTAATGATAAGACTCCAGAGGGCAGAACTGTGACCAGAGGTTAGCAGCAACATGAGGTATATTTCAGCATAAGAAAACAACTAATTTTTCTAATGAACGAGGTGGGTATCTGAAGGCTGAATAGGCTGCCTTAAGAAGTTGTGAGTTATAGTAATCAGAACAGCATGGTAGTGGCATAAGGATTAACATATATAGGATAGAATAGAAAAGAATAGAATGCAGAGGAATCTAGATATAAACCCATATACATATGGTCAATTGATTTTTGACAAGGATGCCTGATCATGTAACTGGGAAAGGATAGTCTCTTCAACGAATGGTGCAAACAACTGTATACCTATATACAAAGGAATGAAGTTGGACCCTTACCTTACGTCACATACAAAATCAACTCAAAATGGCTCAAAGACCTAAATATAAGTGTTAAAACTATAAAACAATGAAAAGGAAACATATGATTCATCTTCATGACTTTGGCTTTGGCAATAGTTTCTTAGACATGATTAGACAATTATAAGCAACATAAGAAAAAAATAAAGAAATTGGACTTCACCAAAAACAAAAACTTTATTTCATCAAAGGACACTGTCAAAAGAATGAAAAGACATCATGAGAAAAAATATTGGCAAATCATACACCTGATAAGTGTCTAGTACCCATAATATGCATAGAATTCTTACAATTCAACAACAAGATGACAATCAGTTCAGTCAAAAAGTAGATGAAATAATCAAATAGACATTTATCCAGGAAGATACACAAATGGTCACATCAAGCACATGAAAAGATGCTCAATGTCATTAGTTACTAGAGAAATGTAATCAAAAGCACAATGAGTTACCACTTCATACCTATTAGAATGCCTCTAATTAAAAACAGCAGAAAATAGCAGGTGTTGACAAAGATGTGAAAAATTTGGAACCTTCATATATTGCTGGTGGGAATGTAAAATCATGCATCTACTATGGAAAAAAGTTTGATGGCTCCTTAATAAGTTATATAGAATTACCACATGAACCAGCAATTCCACTCCTGTGTATATATCTTAGATAATTGAAAAGAGGTATTTGAAAAATGTCTGTAAGTATATTCACAGCGTCACTATTCACAATAGCCCCCAAATAAAAATAACACAAATGGCCATCAATTGACAGATATGGAAAATCTGTACTTTGGAATACTGTTCAGCTATTAAAAGGAATGAAGTATTGTTATATGCTAGCACACGGATGAACCCTGAAAACATACTGAGTAAAAGAAGCCAGACACAAAGACCCCATATTGTATGATTCCATTTATATGAATTGTCCAGAACGGGCAGATCATAAAAGACAGAGAGCTGATTAGTGGCTGTTGGGAAGGGGGAATGGGGACTGACTGCTTATTGGTTATGGAGGTTTCCTCTGCAACTAGATTGTTGTAATGGTTGTACAACCTTGTGAATGTATTAAATGCCACGGAACTCTATGTTTTAAAATGGTTAAGATGGTGAATTTTATGTCACATGTATTTTACTACAGTTAAAAAAAAAAGAAAGTAGTGAGATTCCTTTTGTAGCAGATGTTCAAACAGAGACTGAAAAGACATTCACTGGGGTTGATATCTGGGGAACTCCACAGGGTGATGAAGGCTGGACAAGATGACCACGAAGAAGTCAGTGACCTGTGAATGGTCCTTGACAAGAGTGGTCCTTTTTGGGAAGCTGGAGTGCCACATCCAGGCTCTATGACCCTGGGCGCTACTTACCCCTTTCTGAGTCTCATCTGTAATGTGAGGACAATAATTACAGGGTTGCTGGAAGGATATGTGGTGAATGCACAATGCCTGACACTTAACACTTAACAGTGTTCCATAAAGGCCAATCCCTTTTCCGGTTTTGGGATTCTATAATTCCTGAAAGGAACCTCCTAATAATCAAAAATACATTTTCAAGATAATCAAGAAGTGTTTGGGCCACTGTGGAAGACCCACAGAAATCAGGAAAATGTGAAAGCACATCCCTCCTTTCCCATCTCCTCCCTGAGAAAACCACTGTCACCAGACCCATTTCCCAGACCTCAAAGGGTTTTGTTCCTCATTTCGGTCTTTGTTCTCTTTGCTTCAGCATCCATCTCTCAATGGGAAGGAAAACTGGACAAAGCCCCTGTCAACCCCATGAGAACACCTTCTTAGTTCTTTCTTAACTTATTTCTGGAAAGTGTTTCCATGTCTAGCTTGCTTTTTTGGTCCCAGCCCTCCCTGGTTTTGACTTCATAGTTTCTGTAATGCTTCAGTTTGTTACGATTCTGACTGTAAATGGTCAGTCACCTTCACTTTCTCTAAGTAATCACATCCACAAAGATTTCAAAGGCTGAGATCAGCACTTCCGCAGGCCTGTGTCATTTTCAGAGCTCACACTCATGGATTTGCCAGAAAGTTACCATGGGAGTTCAAAACATAGGCATTCCCTGGCCTCTGAATATCTAATTTACAAAGGTCAAAACTCCATGGGTGCTTGGCCCATGCCAGGCAGGAAGCTGGGGCAGATTCCCCTTCCTGTGGGCCCTGGAGAGGGAGGAGTTTCAACTCACCCATCCTGACTCTTTACTATGGATGTAGTGGCTGAGGGTTCAGGGAAGGGGGTTGGGACGTGGGGGAAGAGGTGTGTCCTTGAGAACTCTACATCTTCATAGATGGTGTGTCGTGGTCATATATTCCAGAGTCTGGAGTCAAGGAATCAGAACTGGATTAGAAACCTGGCTCTACTTCAGTTTCTTTAAGTGGAAGATAAATATATTTATCTTGAGGGGTCATAGCAAAGATTAAATGAGATAAAATATGTACCAATAAGAGCTGACATTTATTGAGCACTTACTACGTGCCCAGAACTGTTCTATTTAACTGCAACAACACTAAGAATATAGGCATACCTTGGAAATATTGCGGGTTTGGTTCTAGGCCACCACAATAAAGTGAATAGAGCAATAAAGCAAGCCAAATGAATTTTTTTTTGTTTCCCAGCGTGTATAAAACTCATGGTTACGCTATAGTGTAGTCTAATAAGTATGTAATAGCATTATGTTTGAAAAAAGTACATACCGTCGTTCAAAAATATTGCTAAAAATGCTAACCATCATCTGAGCTTTCAGCGAGTCACTGATCACAGATCACCATAACACATACAATTATAATGAAAAAAATTGGAGGGGCGCCTGGGTAGCACAGGCGTTAAGCGTCTGCCTTCGGCTCAGGGTGTGATCCCAGCGTTCTGGGATCGAGTCCCACATCGGGCTCCTCGGCTGGGAGCCTGCTTCTTCCTCTCCCACTCCCCTGCTGTGTTCCCTCTCTCACTGGCTATCTCTCTGTCACATAAATAAATACAATCTTTAAAAAAAATTGGAAATATTGAGAGAATTACTAAAATGTGGCACAGAGACACAAAGTGAGCAAATGCTGTTGGAAAAATGGCACCAAAGACTTGCTTGATGCAGGGTGGTCACAAACCTTCAATTCATAAACAAATAAATAAATAAAATTTTAAGAAATGCAGTATCTGTGAAGCATAACAAAGTGAAGCAAAACAAAGTGGGATTTGCCTGTACTGTCTCAACTCCCATGGTATATACGTAGAAACTGAGGCACAGAATAAAGGAAGTACCTTGTCTAATGTTCAGATCTAGTCGGTGTTTGGAGTCAAACCTAGGTAATGTAGTCCTGGTGCCTATGCTATTAAATATGAAGCATTACTGTCTTTTCAGATGCTATTTTTTTTTATACAGAGGCTGAATTCCTGCTATTACATAGCTTTCAAAATAGTTATCCCCAGGAGAGAGGGAGATGAGCTGTGTTTCAGAGATTCCTAGGATCTTCTTGCCTCAGTGCTGAAGCATTCTGTACATCACCATCATGGCTGGACTTTGTTTTTGAGGGTCCTACTGGGAATCCAATTATTTGTTCACAATAATGTTGCTTTGGAAAAAATGCATTTAATGTTCTAGAGGACAGATTTACATAAGGATTTTTTTCACTAGTACTTATAATAGTGGAGAAGGTGTAGTAATAATTTTCCTCACTCTTAAAGAAGGCCAATGTGCTTAACATCTCTTTTTGTATTCTTAAAATGTTTAGCATGAGATGGAGAGGGGAATTGGAAAATTGGTTGGGTTTTCTTTTTTGAAAGCAGAAAACAATGTAATTAGTGGGAAATTTACCCGTAATCTTGATCTTCAAAATCTTCCGCCCTTTCATTCCATTAAGATTGCTTTTTTTTTGTTTTTTAAGAAAGGGAAAAAATGCATAAATAGCTAGGCTACTAAATTCTCTTTAATGACTGAAGCTAATAAGAAATGGCTCTGGTATTTCATCCAGCCTCTTAAATAATGGCTCTGTTGTTTTGATCTCAGAAGTGTAAGGGAAGCTTTAATTTCAGAGATGGGCGTCCCTGTCTCAAGCACCTGAGAGACTGCATTATATATTTGAAAACCATTTTACAATGTCCCTTCCCAGAGTGTGAGGCCATTGATGCTTTGATGTGGTTAAGTAATTTCGTACAATCATGTAATAGATTAAATTAGATTTCAGCTTCCTTGACATTTCTGAAGAATGCACGCGAAATGAGTGCATCCGTAATCTTGCAGCATTTCCCATTTTTCTGCTTTTATTTTTCCACAGTAAAATGCTGGTAGAGCAAGCAGCAGAGTCCCTTCCCTTAATCTTGAGTAGAAGCAAAAGAGAAATTGCTGAATTTTGTTCTGGCGTATCCATGCCTGGGTGGGAGAAGAAATGATGAGGGAAGACAGAGGGAGACAATTTTTCTAAGATATAGAGGAAGAAGCTACTTTATTTTTCATAAGCTATCTAGTATATACTGGTGGTGGGGGGAGGAACAAAGATCTTGCAAGAGATTTATAAATAGGCAGATCGGAGTTTAAATCTTGATTCTACAATTTCCTTGTTTTGCTACTTAATCTTCCTGACCATGTTCTCTAATCTGTAAAATTGGAATCACAATATTCAAGCTGAACCCTTAGTGTGGGATTAAACGAGATGATGCAGATAGAATGTCAGTCAGAATACCTGGAAAATTGTGCCTCTCCTCTGATTCCAAGTTAGTGAGTTAACAAATAGGTATTGAGTTTTTATTTTGAAACATAGACTGTATGGGGTCCTGGATACTGCATTGAATAAAACATATACTATCCACTTGACATTTCTAGTTGGAGAATTTGGCATCACTTGAACCTTAAAGTTCCTGAAACGAACTCATGAGCTTCCCTTTTGTCAGCATCCCCGAGCTCAGCACAGGGCACCCTCTTCACCTGGCTGTCTGCAAAAAGAAAACTAGGAATCACTCATGAAATCTGCCTCTCCTTCAGTCCTGACAACCATTTCATCACCAAGTCCTGTCGGTTTTCTTCTAAAATATTTTCAGATCCTTTAATTTCAGAGAAACATCTCCAATGTCAGTTTTGTTAGTCATGCCTGAACAATCTTTACCTTTCTGATGAACACTCCTGTTCTCTTCTCCCTGCCTTCACCACAGAACTTCTCCACCCTGTCCTTTATGGAGAGTGCTTTTATAAATGTGAGTCTTATCATGTTACTTCCCTGATCGAACACCTTTAATGATTTCCTATTGCTTTTATGAAAAAAGACAAAATCTGTTTTGTTCATCACCTAGCATGAATGTATTGCACATAGTCTTTTAAAAAAATTTGTAAAATTAAATTTAATTAATTAACATACAATGTATTATTAGTTGCAGAGGTAGAGTTTAGTGATTCATCAGTTGCATATAACACCCATTACATCAAGTACCCTCCTTAATGCCCACCCAGTTACCCCATCCCCCCATCCACCTCCCCTCCAGAAACTCAGTTTGTTTCCTAGAGTTAAGAGTTTCTTATGGTTTGTCTCCCTCTCTGATTTTGTCTGATTTTATTCTTAATTCAATAAATATTTTTGAATAAATGATTTTTTTAAAAAGATTTTATTTATTTGACAGAGAAAGACACAGAGAAAGAGGGAACACAAGCAGGGGGAGTGGGAGAGGGAGAAGCAGGCTTCCCATTGAGCAGGGAGCTCGATGTGGGGTTTGATCCCAGGACCCTGGGATCATGACCTGAGCCGAAGGCAGATGCTTAATGACTGAGCTGTCCAGGTGCCCGAATAAACGATTTTTTAAATCAGTATGGTCTGGTTGCTCTCTGTAGGATGAAGCAGAGGAAATAAGAGGGCAATCGTTAGAAGATATTAAAGACTAAGGCCATTAAGGCGTGAAGAGTTGAGGTATTCCAGGAAGGGGGAATATCATGGGTAAAGGATGGTGTGTAGGTAACAAAGAGGAGCAAAATGGAAAAAAAATTTTAAGAAATAGTGTAGGATTCTGAAAATTATACTGGGCTGATATATAAATAGCTTGTTGCTCAGAGTCAAACAGAGGGCTTCAGAGAGGAGGGGGGTGGGGGAATGGGATGAACTGGTGATGGGTAGTAAGGAGGGCACGTATTGCATGGTGCACTGGGTGTAATACGCAACTAATGAAGCATCGAGCTTTACATCGGAAACCAGGGATGTACTGTATGGTGACTAACATAATATAATAAAAAGACATTAAAATAAAAAAAATAGCTTGTTGAGCATCTTTAGAGTGATGACTATCGAGCCTTAGTTGCTTACCACTTAAGTGAATATTTCAACTTACTGACTGTCCAAGATTTTAATGCTAATAAACAATCTGAGAGGAATGTAGAAAGATAAGTTATCATTTAACTTCTAGTGAGAAATATGAACTTGTATGCATGCTATAATATTATAGCACAATGTCCAATGACTTCAAGATAACTCAATAAATAAATTATATTAAGCTTTGTTAGTTGTTTTCTATTTGTTCCCTCTGATTGTTCCTCTTTTCCTCTGTTCTTTTTTTCTTAGTTTCTTTTGGATTCTTTGACTATTATTTTCAGAATCCGATTTTAATTTATCTCCATGTCTGGCAATGGCAGGTGCTTAGTACATATTTGATAATTAAATCAATGAATAAATAGTATAGTATCTGAAACATAAAATTCATAATAAATGGAAGCTTCTTGCCTTTCCAACCAATGGATGATGCGTAGGAGGGATGGAGTTTGGGCAGAAACTGGTAGGATTCACTTGGCAGATATGAGAAGAACCTGGCTATCATTCAAAACTAAGGGTGGGAAGCAGCTGGCAATTGATGTCAGGAGTGAAGAAGGCAGATCTAGACCTAGGGGGCTGGCTGCAGGCAATATTGTGATAAATAACACCTTGCATAAATATGTTTCACATCTTTCAAAGCACTTCTTACACCTATGATTTTGCTTGTTTTTAGGACAGTTCTGAAGGAAAGACTGCTAGTATTTCATGGATGCTAATTTTATGTCAGGCACTATAGGTATGCGTGTATGTATACACCTGTAAATTATGTATCACATACAAATTCTACATATAGCACCTGATGCAATTTACTTGTATTTGCCTGCCAGTCCTATGGAGTATGCGCAGGATTGAAATCAGAGAGCCTCAAATTGTTTTTCCCCTAATAACTTTGAATAACTCATTTGATGTTTATAGGAATGTTTCCTTATTCTGAATTCTGGTTCTCACTACTGGGTATAAAAGCTTGGAAAAGATACTTAATTTCCCTGTGTCTCTATTTCCTTATCTGTAAAATATAGATAATAGTATATATCTCATAAAGTCATTCATTCACTAACACATATTTATTAAGTACCTATATATACCAGGCTAGGTTCTAGGAGTTCTCAGCACATTGGTAAACAAAAGAAGTGGAGACTATCATAAGGTTGAAAGGAGTTAACACAAGCAAAACAGTGCCTGTCATAAAAAGAACAATAAATCAGGGTGTTATCTTAAAAATGAACAAATAGTATTTTCTATGGTCTAGGCCAGCCTGAATTTTGTTATGTGTAAAGGACACTGTTATAACTTAGATACTTTTTCTTCTCATAAATCGGGCTTTTAAGACTATGGATTTACCAAGGATTCAAGAGAGTCAGCTTTGAGTAGACAAAAGATCCGTGTTTTTGTACATTGTTTGTTCTTTCCTGGGTTAATCTTTCTTGGTTGGCCTTAAATGTAGAAGGTTGTCAGAGAACATGATTTCCAGGGCAAAGTGATTTATAGGGGAATGAGAAATACATTGGTTTAACATCATATCTACTATATCAGGCACATAGTAAATGTTTAATAATTATTTATGATTATTTACCTTAGGGATTCCTAAAAATTTCTATACAAAAGCTTAAATAAATGACTGGTCAGTGTCAAGACCCTTTGGCAATATAACTTAAAGTAGATGGAAATCATTAAGGGTAAGTAAATATTCATAGGAAACCATGAAACATATACTATAAAGGCCAACAGTCCTAGTAAAATCAGGCTGTCCTTGGAAATGGAGAACCCAATGGATTGACAAGCAGTGTGTTTGAAAGACAGAAATTTCACAGGTTTGGTAATTGTTAACAAATTGATTTCCCCTTCTATTTCTCCAGGCATTCTTGCAAAGCAGAGTTAAAGTCATTATTTTGCGATTCTCATTCAACATGACTAAGAACATTTCTGAATAATTTAATATCCAAATGTAGAAAGATACATTTGAGTGTTTTCAACAATGGGAATTAAGGGATATAATCTAGGATGCACAGTGATGACGAGTTTCAGTGTATTTTTCAAATACACTGCTGGTTATCTGTATAGTGGAAACATTTATGATCTATGCATTTATTGGAATGCCATTAAATTTCCTAGTGCCTGAGGGACTAGAGTTGGCCTGGTTGGTAGGCCTACTGCTATAGGAGGAAGTTTCTAAGTCATAGCTGAGAATCTTGGCAGTTGAGCACATATAGGGTAGATTTGAGCAGATAGTTGGGTGTAATAAGTAAAAGAAGTCCCTGTATACTTGGAAACTGGAATATGATTCCAAGAGTGGGAGAAGTGTAGAGACCAATGAACACCAGCAGGTTGAGAACATGTAAGGGATTATTACAGATATTTTGTGGAGCAGACATTAGAGACTTTGTTGGCCTTCAAGGATCTACTTCAGCTTGGTCCCTGGGAAGGTAGTCTACATTTAATGGTCTAGGCATGAAATGGACACAATAGTCATTATTCTTATTTAAAGATTGTCCATCCCACTATTCTTTACCATTAGCTAAAAACTAAATTGCAATCTGTAAGCCCCATTGTGCCTCTTTCCTCCATGATGAAATTAACATATTTGCATTTAAAAATTTTGCTATCACCTAAGCATTGTGTTTATTTAAAAACAAACAAATAATCAAAAATAAGGATCAGCCTCAAATCCCAACTGGCTGTGGAAAGCAAATTCATTATGAACACTTGTGAACAATGCCTTATGCATGAAAGCATCTAATTAGAATATTAGATGGCAAAATCCTTCCACTCTTGTTGGAAAATAAATCCAGTGTGGGATGGCTTTCAATGATTTAATGCAAATTAGCTACTGAAATCAGAGTGGGTGGTACCACAATCTTGCAGCCTAGGTAGAAAAATAGTTCCCAAACCTGGTTAAGCATCATAATCACCAGTGAACTTAGTAAAATGAAGATGTCAGACCCAATTCACTGAATTAGTGTCTTTCGGTGCGAGTGACTCCTTAATTTGTAGTTTGAATTTTCTTCATATGTTTTGTTTTATTTTATTTTTTTATTTTTTAAGTAGGCTCCATGCTGAGCATGAGTTCAATGTGGGGCTTGAACTCAATGACCCCAAGATCAAGACCCGACTTGAGATCGAGGGTTAGATGCACAACTGACTGAACCACCCAGTGCCCCTAAATTTTCTTCATAGTTTAATCTGAAGCACAGAAAAGTTTAGGAACTATTGGGATGGTGCACCAGAATGATTTTTCTCTATCAGAGTTTGTCCAAGTGTGTTCTATAGTCCAGTTGCCTCTGAGTCTTGGAGTGGTAGAGTGAGAGTAAAACTAAGGAAAGAATACACGTTAAAATACCGATTCCTGGGCTTCACTGAAATCTGCTGAATCTGCATTTCTAATGAATGCCTCAGGCGATTTTTTTTTCATTAAAGCTTATTATTTTTAGGTTTACAGCAAAATTGAGATGAAGGTAGAGAGATTCCCCATATACCTCCTTCCCCACATACCTGTACAGCTGCCCCCATTATCAACATCCCCCACCAGAATGGTACATTTGTTACAGTGACTGAGTCTACACTGACACATCATTATCACCCAAAGTTCATAATTAACCTTAGAGTTCACTCTTGGTGTTACACATTCTGAGAGTTTGGGCAAATATATAATGACATGTATGCAACATTAGGGTATCATCCAGAGTATTTTCACTGCCCTAAATGTCCTCTGCGCTATACCTTTTCATCCCTCCCCACTCTCCCAACCCCTGGTAATCATTCATCTTTGTATTGTCTCCTTTGTTTTGTCTTTTCCAACATGTAATATAATTGGACTCATACAAAGATTTTTCAGATTGGCTTGTTCCACTTAGTGATATACAATTAAATTTCTGCTTTGTCTTTTCATAGCTTGATTGCTCATTTCTTTTTAGTACTGAATAATATTCCATTAGTCTGGATGTGCCACAATTGATTTATTCATTCACTTATTGAAGGTCATCTTGCCTAATCCAAATTTTGAAAATAAATAAAGCTCTATATTAATGTTCAGGTTTTTGTGTGGACATAAGTTGTCCAAGGATAAATACCAATATATTTAGGGTAAGAGTATATTTATCTATCTTTTGAACTGGCTCTATCATTTTCCGTCTTCACCAGCAATAAACGAGTGTTCCTGTTGCTCTACAACTGCATCAGCATGTGTCGCTGTCAGTATTCTAGATTTGGCTATTCTAATAGGTGTGTAGTGGTATTTTATTGTTGCTTTAATTTGCATTTGCTTGATGAAATATGACATGGAACATCTTTTCATATGCTTAATTTGCCCTCTGTGTATCTTCTTTGGTGAGGTGTCTGTTGAGGTCCTTGATCCATTTTTTAATTAGGTTGTTTGTTTTGTTATTGTTGAGTTTTAAGAGTTCTTTCTGTATCTTGGATCAGTCCTTTATCAGATGTGTCTTTTGTGAGTATTTTTTCCAGTTTGTGACTTGTCTTGTTTTTTTTGATCAAATGATTCTTATGTCCAAATAGTTTGAGAATTACTATTGTATATTCCCCTATGAATGTACCATAAATGGGGGAGATTCACATTATTTGAATTGGCCCTAACAGTCAATGTGGTGGGAAATGTTTCAAAGAAATGGGGAAGGAAACTAGCTATAGTGGGAACCTACTGAATCCTAGGCAAGATACTTGGTGATTTATCAATACAATCTGATTTTTTTCCCTTGGTAAGTATGTCATGAAACAGGCATTAGGATACTTAATTAAAGAGGGCCTTATTTGAAGTTCCAGATTTAAAAGAAGTAGGAACAAGATAGAAATTTGGGTCTAATCAACATTTAAGCCTTATGCTTCATTATACCGGCACAAAATTGCCAATAAATCTATACTGAATTATGTGTAAGTCAGGAGAACTAAACTGTAATTCCCACTCTGATAGTATCTATCTCTGTGGTATCAGCTATGTTTCTGGTCCTGTTTCCTCACTCTTTATTGCTTAAGTGTCATGTAAAGATATGGCTCTATTTTCTGTAGTGGCGTTCCTTCTTAAATATCTAGTAGTAGACACAGGACCATAGAAAGAATGCCCGTGGGAACTAAGCCTGGTATCTGAGGGTCACATACTCTCTTTTCTTCTAAGTAACTGTCTGAAGTCAATGTTTAAATGTTTTTAAAAAAGCATTCTTAAGAAAGAACTCTATTTTCTTCATATATGCAGGCAGCCTGAGACAGAAATCCAGTGTTGAAGACGTATTGGCATTATTTATTTACTTATATAATTTAGAATGCTCCCAGTCACCTGCCCTCGAAGTAAGGCCATATATATTAACACCAACAGAATCTCAACAGACTTATTCAGCGAAACTAGAAAAATAAAAAATGGTCTCACATTTGCTATGGCTATTTGCCTTCTACATTCCCGGATAAATGATGTCTAACCTCTGGGACCCTCTGTGCACCAGTAAAGGTTAAGGGCCTTTTTTTTTCTAGATGCCTGTTCTATTTATAATGCAGTCTGCTTCATTCTGGAACTAAATCCTGTGGGAAACGTTAGCAGTGGCATCCAGGCAGCCAGGAGATTTCTGGTGGCTCTTGAAGTCACCCATACCTGTGCCCACACTATCCTCACAGGCCAGTGGGTGAGCTGTGATGTGGGATGCATGCTTGCGTGTCCTTCTATGCGACTAGACTTTTCTAAATGATTTCCTCTGGTCTCAACTCGTATTGTGTCAGAATGAGTTCTGTGGCCCTCTACACTTAGCATTCATACCCCAGGTTTTCTCTAGGTCCTTGGCTTGACTTATGCTTTCATCTCCTTCTATCCAGTTTCCTTAGCAGCGGCTCCACAGGATGCTGTCCATGGTCAGCATTCAGCACTCAACACTTAGGTGGTGACTGGCTTTGTTAGTACCCCTATCTCTCCACAGCTCCTTGACCACTTCAGGAGAAGATGAACAGGGACTTTAATGAGGATTAGAGTGACCACACACTGGTTTGCCAGTAAACATTCTTGTTTACTTCCTTATCCCAGTATAATTATTAATAATTTTCTCTTTCACTTACAAAATGGCCCAGGTTTGAGTGATTCAATTATATTGTCATTGCATGTATAATGTTCTCTATCCCATGGAAGTGGTTCTCTAGTGCCACACTCAAAACACACAGAATTATGCACCAAGTAAAAAGCTGCCTTGGATGAATTTTCATGTGTTTATGGAGCTTTTCAAAACAGAGCTGCTCCTAGCACAGTTCCTGGTTCACCATAGGCATAAATACATGGAAGTTTCATATTATCAATTCTGGTCACTTGTTGCATTACCCAGGTTAGTGTGGATAGTAAATGCACAGAGAATCAGTCCAGTGAAGCATTTGCACTCCCACAGGACATGTCAACCTCTATGTTGAAGGGGTTTCAAGGATATACTTTCCATTTGAATCGAAGTTCTAAACTTCTCTAACCAGCTCATCCTTTCCATTTTCTATTGCCTGATTGCCTTACTTAGCAGTTCTGTAACTCATTTTTAGATAAAGAGAAATGTTAAAATGATAGAAGATGCTGTTGCAGAAAAGAAAGAACTGAGAGGTCTGGATGTAATAAATGTTTGTAGCTGAAGCAATCCAAGGTAAAGGAGGAAAGATAGATCATGAGAAACAAGGTCTACAGGGGTTTTACAAGTGACTATGATTTTATTCAAAAAGAAGGGAGATTCAGGGTCAAAGGATGGGAAAGATTGGAGGGAAGCTCTAAAGGTCTTTTTTAATTATTATTTGGTTTACCTTGTCTGGCCACAGTGAAGGCCTCTGTGTTTGCTATGATGTAGGAAAGTGCTCTCCCCTTCTGGGCCCAAAGGAAGCATGTACTCTCTGAAGCAGCCAGATTCCAGGTCTTGGAATGAATGGTAAGCCTTGGAGCAATCACATGTCCCCTGCTAGGAATGCATTCCTGGGGATTTGTGGTCTCCCCATCTGGGCTGCAGGTGATGGAGTGACATTAGATCGGGGAGGGGGAAAAGGCCCAAGAGGGGATCTGAGACCCTGGGCTCCACAGGAGCTTTAGCTGGATTAACACGAAGGCTGCAGTCATGGCCAGGAAGTGAAGGAGAGCAGAAAACTGCTTAAGCAGCAAAGGTCAGAGGAGACAACTACATAGATAGGAGCAAGGATGGAGGACAAGGAGCTGATCCTAAATAAAAGGACCTCTTTTGGCATGAAACTAGCACTAAGTACTCGAGGAAAGATCCAAGTCTGTGACCCTTTAAATACATGAAACAACTTGTAAGTGAAGGCCCAGGTTTCTAAATAGAAGTACTATGTTTTATATATTGATTCAAGAGTGGTTGATGGAAAGAAGGAGGTACTTAAAAAGACTGGGTTCAAGTCCTAGGTCTACCCTTAAACTTCTCATATGTGGTTGGACATGTTCCATTTTGCCTCCATTTCTTCACTTAAAAATTGGACTCAATATCTGTGCTAATATGGTAGCTACATATGATGACTTAAATTTAAACTAATTAAAATATTTAGTTCTTCAGTTATACTAGTCACATTTCAAGTGGTCAACAGCTACATATGGTGAGTAGCTACCATTTTGGACAGGGCAGATATGGAAGATTTTTATTACTGCGGAAAATTCTTTTGAAAATTTTACCAAGATTATCTTTGAGGCATCTTCTAGCCTGGATTTTCTCTGAGTCAGTTTGGAAACTGTAAAGAAAGTCACTGTGTGTCAGGGATGATGCTAGATGCCATTTCTGCCCATCCCAGGATTCTCTGAACAATCTTTGCAATGAAGCTCCCTCGGAGCTGGTGGAGACTTTCTCAGAGTCGAACCACAGTCTGAGGCTCTTTCTGCCCAATCCTGTCTACCCCTCTCTTTCCACAGTATCAGATCTGCGTCACAGCCTGCCTACCACTGATCCTTCTCCCTTTATCTTTTGCAGGCATTGTCCTCAATAAATTACTTGAATTTTTTTCTTGTTTTTACTGTTTTATTTTTGTTTTATAAGTTTTTATTTACATGTCAGTTAACATTCAGTGTAACATTAGTTTCAGGTGTAGAATTTAGTAGTTCAGTACTTACATACAACACCTGGTGCTCATCACAAGTGCTCTCCTTAATACCCATCACGTATTTAACCTACCCTGCAGCCCCCTCCGCTCTGGTAACCATCAGCTTGTTCTCTATAGTTAAAAGTCTGTTTCTTGGTTTTTCTCTCTTTTTATCCCCCCTACGTTCATTTGTTTCATTTTTTAAATTCCACATATGAGTGAAATCACATGGCATTTGTCTTTCTCTGACTAATTCTTCTCTTGTTCCATTCATATCATTGCAAATGGCAAGATTTCATTTTTTATGGTTGAGTAATATTCCATTGTATTTATATACACCTCATCTTCTTTATCCATTCATCATTTGATGGACATTTGGGCTCTTTCCATAATTTGGTTA
>NC_048219.1:34899639-34912042 GCF_002007445.2 Ailuropoda melanoleuca | reverse complement strand
GAACTGGCTCTATCATTTTCCGTCTTCACCAGCAATAAACGAGTGTTCCTGTTGCTCTACAACTGCATCAGCATGTGTCGCTGTCAGTATTCTAGATTTGGCTATTCTAATAGGTGTGTAGTGGTATTTTATTGTTGCTTTAATTTGCATTTGCTTGATGAAATATGACATGGAACATCTTTTCATATGCTTAATTTGCCCTCTGTGTATCTTCTTTGGTGAGGTGTCTGTTGAGGTCCTTGATCCATTTTTTAATTAGGTTGTTTGTTTTGTTATTGTTGAGTTTTAAGAGTTCTTTCTGTATCTTGGATCAGTCCTTTATCAGATGTGTCTTTTGTGAGTATTTTTTCCAGTTTGTGACTTGTCTTGTTTTTTTTGATCAAATGATTCTTATGTCCAAATAGTTTGAGAATTACTATTGTATATTCCCCTATGAATGTACCATAAATGGGGGAGATTCACATTATTTGAATTGGCCCTAACAGTCAATGTGGTGGGAAATGTTTCAAAGAAATGGGGAAGGAAACTAGCTATAGTGGGANGATTCTTATGTCCAAATAGTTTGAGAATTACTATTGTATATTCCCCTATGAATGTACCATAAATGGGGGAGATTCACATTATTTGAATTGGCCCTAACAGTCAATGTGGTGGGAAATGTTTCAAAGAAATGGGGAAGGAAACTAGCTATAGTGGGAACCTACTGAATCCTAGGCAAGATACTTGGTGATTTATCAATACAATCTGATTTTTTTCCCTTGGTAAGTATGTCATGAAACAGGCATTAGGATACTTAATTAAAGAGGGCCTTATTTGAAGTTCCAGATTTAAAAGAAGTAGGAACAAGATAGAAATTTGGGTCTAATCAACATTTAAGCCTTATGCTTCATTATACCGGCACAAAATTGCCAATAAATCTATACTGAATTATGTGTAAGTCAGGAGAACTAAACTGTAATTCCCACTCTGATAGTATCTATCTCTGTGGTATCAGCTATGTTTCTGGTCCTGTTTCCTCACTCTTTATTGCTTAAGTGTCATGTAAAGATATGGCTCTATTTTCTGTAGTGGCGTTCCTTCTTAAATATCTAGTAGTAGACACAGGACCATAGAAAGAATGCCCGTGGGAACTAAGCCTGGTATCTGAGGGTCACATACTCTCTTTTCTTCTAAGTAACTGTCTGAAGTCAATGTTTAAATGTTTTTAAAAAAGCATTCTTAAGAAAGAACTCTATTTTCTTCATATATGCAGGCAGCCTGAGACAGAAATCCAGTGTTGAAGACGTATTGGCATTATTTATTTACTNAGCCTGGTATCTGAGGGTCACATACTCTCTTTTCTTCTAAGTAACTGTCTGAAGTCAATGTTTAAATGTTTTAAAAAAAGCATTCTTAAGAAAGAACTCTATTTTCTTCATATATGCGGGCAGCCTGAGACAGAAATCCAGTGTGTTGAAGATGTATGGCATTATTTATTTACGNTGGTATCAGCTATGTTTCTGGTCCTGTTTCCTCACTCTTTATTGCTTAAGTGTCATGTAAAGATATGGCTCTATTTTCTGTAGTGGCGTTCCTTCTTAAATATCTAGTAGTAGACACAGGACCATAGAAAGAATGCCCGTGGGAACTAAGCCTGGTATCTGAGGGTCACATACTCTCTTTTCTTCTAAGTAACTGTCTGAAGTCAATGTTTAAATGTTTTTAAAAAAGCATTCTTAAGAAAGAACTCTATTTTCTTCATATATGCAGGCAGCCTGAGACAGAAATCCAGTGTTGAAGACGTATTGGCATTATTTATTTACTTATATAATTTAGAATGCTCCCAGTCACCTGCCCTCGAAGTAAGGCCATATATATTAACACCAACAGAATCTCAACAGACTTATTCAGCGAAACTAGAAAAATAAAAAATGGTCTCACATTTGCTATGGCTATTTGCCTTCTACATTCCCGGATAAATGATGTCTAACCTCTGGGACCCTCTGTGCACCAGTAAAGGTTAAGGGCCTTTTTTTTTCTAGATGCCTGTTCTATTTATAATGCAGTCTGCTTCATTCTGGAACTAAATCCTGTGGGAAACGTTAGCAGTGGCATCCAGGCAGCCAGGAGATTTCTGGTGGCTCTTGAAGTCACCCATACCTGTGCCCACACTATCCTCACAGGCCAGTGGGTGAGCTGTGATGTGGGATGCATGCTTGCGTGTCCTTCTATGCGACTAGACTTTTCTAAATGATTTCCTCTGGTCTCAACTCGTATTGTGTCAGAATGAGTTCTGTGGCCCTCTACACTTAGCATTCATACCCCAGGTTTTCTCTAGGTCCTTGGCTTGACTTATGCTTTCATCTCCTTCTATCCAGTTTCCTTAGCAGCGGCTCCACAGGATGCTGTCCATGGTCAGCATTCAGCACTCAACACTTAGGTGGTGACTGGCTTTGTTAGTACCCCTATCTCTCCACAGCTCCTTGACCACTGCAGGAGAAGATGAACAAGGACTTTAATGAGGATTAGAGTGACCACACACTGGTTTGCCAGTAAACATTCTTGTTTACTTCCTTATCCCAGTATAATTATTAATAATTTTCTCTTTCACTTACAAAATGGCCCAGGTTTGAGTGATTCAATTATATTGTCATTGCATGTATAATGTTCTCTATCCCATGGAAGTGGTTCTCTAGTGCCACACTCAAAACACACAGAATTATGCACCAAGTAAAAAGCTGCCTTGGATGAATTTTCATGTGTTTATGGAGCTTTTCAAAACAGAGCTGCTCCTAGCACAGTTCCTGGTTCACCATAGGCATAAATACATGGAAGTTTCATATTATCAATTCTGGTCACTTGTTGCATTACCCAGGTTAGTGTGGATAGTAAATGCACAGAGAATCAGTCCAGTGAAGCATTTGCACTCCCACAGGACATGTCAACCTCTATGTTGAAGGGGTTTCAAAGATATACTTTCCATTTGAATCGAAGTTCTAAACTTCTCTAACCAGCTCATCCTTTCCATTTTCTATTGCCTGATTGCCTTACTTACCAGTTCTGTAACTCATTTTTAGATAAAGAGAAATGTTAAAATGATAGAAGATGCTGTTGCAGAAAAGAAAGAACTGAGAGGTCTGGATGTAATAAATGTTTGTAGCTGAAGCAATCCAAGGTAAAGGAGGAAAGATAGATCATGAGAAACAAGGTCTACAGGGGTTTTACAAGTGACTATGATTTTATTCAAAAAGAAGGGAGATTCAGGGTCAAAGGATGGGAAAGATTGGAGGGAAGCTCTAAAGGTCTTTTTTAATTATTATTTGTTTTACCTTGTCTGGCCACAGTGAAGGCCTCTGTGTTTGCTATGATGTAGGAAAGTGCTCTCCCCTTCTGGGCCCAAAGGAAGCATGTACTCTCTGAAGCAGCCAGATTCCAGGTCTTGGAATGAATGGTAAGCCTTGGAGCAATCACATGTCCCCTGCTAGGAATGCATTCCTGGGGATTTGTGGTCTCCCCATCTGGGCTGCAGGTGATGGAGTGACATTAGATCGGGGAGGGGGAAAAGGCCCAAGAGGGGATCTGAGACCCTGGGCTCCACAGGAGCTTTAGCTGGATTAACACGAAGGCTGCAGTCATGGCCAGGAAGTGAAGGAGAGCAGAAAACTGCTTAAGCAGCAAAGGTCAGAGGAGACAACTACATAGATAGGAGCAAGGATGGAGGACAAGGAGCTGATCCTAAATAAAAGGACCTCTTTTGGCATGAAACTAGCACTAAGTACTCGAGGAAAGATCCAAGTCTGTGACCCTTTAAATACATGAAACAACTTGTAAGTGAAGGCCCAGGTTTCTAAATAGAAGTACTATGTTTTATATATTGATTCAAGAGTGGTTGATGGAAAGAAGGAGGTACTTAAAAAGACTGGGTTCAAGTCCTAGGTCTACCCTTAAACTTATCATATGTGGTTGGACATGTTCCATTTTGCCTCCATTTCTTCACTTAAAAATTGGACTCAATATCTGTGCTAATATGGTAGCTACATATGATGACTTAAATTTAAACTAATTAAAATATTTAGTTCTTCAGTTATACTAGTCACATTTCAAGTGGTCAACAGCTACATATGGTGAGTAGCTACCATTTTGGACAGGGCAGATATGGAAGATTTTTATTACTGCGGAAAATTCTTTTGAAAATTTTACCAAGATTATCTTTGAGGCATCTTCTAGCCTGGATTTTCTCTGAGTCAGTTTGGAAACTGTAAAGAAAGTCACTGTGTGTCAGGGATGATGCTAGATGCCATTTCTGCCCATCCCAGGATTCTCTGAACAATCTTTGCAATGAAGCTCCCTCGGAGCTGGTGGAGACTTTCTCAGAGTCGAACCACAGTCTGAGGCTCTTTCTGCCCAATCCTGTCTACCCCTCTCTTTCCACAGTATCAGATCTGCGTCACAGCCTGCCTACCACTGATCCTTCTCCCTTTATCTTTTGCAGGCATTGTCCTCAATAAATTACTTGAATTTTTTTCTTGTTTTTACTGTCTTATTTCTGTTTTGTAAGTTTTTATTTACATGTTAGTTAACATTCAGTGTAACATTAGTTTCAGGTGTAGAATTTAGTAGTTCAGTACTTACATACAACACCTGGTGCTCATCACAAGTGCTCTCCTTAATACCCATCACGTATTTAACCTACCCTGCAGCCCCCTCCGCTCTGGTAACCATCAGCTTGTTCTCTATAGTTAAAAGTCTGTTTCTTGGTTTTTCTCTCTTTTTATCCCCCCTACGTTCATTTGTTTTGTTTTTTAAATTCCACATATGAGTGAAATAACATGGCATTTGTCTTTCTCTGACTAATTCTTCTCTTGTTCCATTCACATCATTGCAAATGGCAAGATTTCATTTTTTATGATTAATATTCCATTGTAGTTATATACACCTCATCTTCTTTATCCATTCATCATTTGATGGACATTTGGGCTCTTTCCATAATTTGGTTATTGTTGATAATGCTGCTCTAAACATTGGGGTGCATGTATCCCTTCAAATCAGTGTTTTTGTATCCTTTGGGTATATACCTAGTAGTGCAATTGTTGGATCATAAAGTGGTTCTATTTTTAACTTTTTGAGGAACCTCCATACTGTTTTCCAGAGGGGCTGCACTAGTTTGCATTCCCACCAACAGTGTAAGAGGGTTCTCCTTTCTCCACATCCTCACCTACATCTGTTGTTTCTTGAAATCACTCGCATTTCTAATTCCATCTTGACCTCTGCATTTTGGAGGACCAGAACTGACTTATGATGGACGGTTCTTCATGATAGACAATTAAGATCACCAAAGGATATGAGTACAAATCCTGGTCTGACCAGGCGGCCAAGCTTGATTTATCTTAGAGTCCTTCCTAGCTTTCTTCTCATCCATAAGCTTCCTAGAGACATCCCATAAAAGATTTCTTGCCCTTCACCTTTTTAGTCTCTGCCTTCTGGGTTCTCTAACTCTGTCCTGCCTATTCTGTCTGAACAGACTCTATACTTCAGAGCTTGTATAGGTCAGATCTCTAACCACTGTCCTGAGCTTGATATGTTTGGCCATACTTTTATTTAAGTACCACTCTTGCTCAGGATAGAGATCTTGATTCTCCTTTCCTCTGTACCATGGCCTTGGCCACCTAACTTATTCCCAGCCTTGGATTTTTGAATTGCAGCCTTTGGAAATCAGTAGGCACCTTCTTGCCTGGAAGGTAAGGTGGATAAGACAGCAAATGAAATGATGCAAGAAGGTGGGATATTCCAACAGGTAGAAGTCAGATGTGCCATGCCTGGGAGTCTAGTGGAGTTGCAGTAGGGTATCCAGGAAGGTACAGGACAGTCAACAGGATTCCTTGACAGTCTTTTGGTCATTGGAGTAGAAACTTGGAAAACAGGAAAAGCTCCTAAGAGGACAATGGTAGAATATATTATATCATTCATTAATTTTTTTCCTTTTAATATTCAACAAGTACTTGTGCTATGCCAGGTCCTGAGCTAGCTGAGAAATGAAAATCCGAATTATCAGCATTCCCACCCCTGAGTGTTCATGGTCTAGACTGTAAACGTGAAATAGGGAATCGGGAACTCTATCTGAGGCATATAACCAGCCAGAAAAACTGGAAGAAAACATCCTAGTCAAACTATGGGCAAGAGAGTGTTGAAGCTAAATCCTTGGAGGTGGCCCTGGGGCTACTCAAACTCTCCTACCTCAGATAGCCCTGGGGTTTGGACTCAAGCAGCTCATGCTGGGAGGAGAAAAGAACAGTAGAGGGTGGGATCCAGGAAGAGTCCAACACTGGCCTCCCTAGATACTTTGTAGATTTCAGGCTTCTATGCCCTCTGAGTAACATGCAAACCATTGGAGGACTCACAGAAGTACTCATTATTATAATTCTGATTATAATTCATCATTCCATGACAGCTTGTGTTTGTAGGTGTCTTCTGTTTGACGTATTTGTCAACTGAAATATACAGAATTCATCCAGACATATCACTTGCCCTATAGATAGGTATAAAAGGATATAGATATGGCTGCATATAATGGAAACCCAAGAAAATAGAGGCATATGTGAGACAGACACATTTATTTGTCATATAAATGTGCTGCTTCTACGGTGGCTCTGATTTGTGAATTCATGGGAGAAGGGCCCAGGCCTCTTCTTTCTGGTTGCTGTGACATTTTTAGATGATGCTGTCAACCACATGGTCCAAGGTTGCTTACTATCATGCCTGGATTCCATCCAGAGGCAGGGGGATGGGGAAAGGGGTAAACATGCCTTTTCCTTAAAGGTAGAGCCTGGACATTACACTTACACACATATCCCCCTGGCTAAAATTTACTCCCAGGGTCCCTGGAAGAGGCCATCTGCCAAGGCAAAGACAATGGATACTAGGCTATAATTTCCATCAATCCTATTTAATGTACAGAGCATGGACCGTTTCTAGCATTGCCCAGGTGGGGTTTCTAAGCCTTCTTTTCACCATCACCATCCCTCAGAATTACCTCTATTAATACTTTTTTTCACTGTGGGTGCTAACTCTGTGTTTATTTGTATCTGGGAGCTTCTTGCCAAGCAAAAACTATTCATATCTATTATGTGCCAAGCCTGGCACAAAGTAGATGCTCAAAACACCGGATGTCTGGCTCAGTAAATGCCTGGTGAGTGGATGAAATCCTTTAGAAATGAAATGTTACTACATCTCTGCATGAAAAGAGACAGTCAACTATAGGCACTTTTTTCCTCCCACGAGGATAGGCCAGACTACTACAATTTTTTTGTATTTTATNACTACATCTCTGCATGAAAAGAGACAGTCAACTATAGGCACTTTTTTCCTCCCACGAGGATAGGCCAGACTAGTACAATTTTTTGTATTTTTTTGTTTGCAATTTTTTGAGATTAATTTAAAAAATCTATTCATATCAGGCATGATTTACTGAACAAATGACTGAACAGGTGTAGAACTGACAGGTTTAGCAGTCACAGATGCTGAAGTCACTGTGAACTTCAGCCCCGGGCCTCTCCAAGCCAGTAGCTCTCTCCACTCCTCTGTGGATAGGAACTGGACAACCTTTTCTGGCTTGGTTATACCAAGTGGAAGTAACATCCTTTCCCACCCCCTGCCACATCAAAGGGGCCCTGGGAGCAGGGAGGAGTGTTATTGTGGCTTTTCACTTCAGGAAGCAAGCATAATGATGCTATTCATTGCGTTAACTGCAAAAATCTATCATTAAGTCTTTGAATGTCTTATAATCACGGGGAAGAGAACTAATACTTTGGAACTTCAAATATGCCAGGCGCTTAGTGACCACCTTCTCTTTTAATCTTCTCAATATTTTATGAGAAAGGTAATTTGAATCCCCATTTTACAGATCGGAATCATCTCAGAGAGAGAAAATAATGTGCCCAGAGTGATGCCGGGGTTGAAACTAGGATCCATCAGTCCGAAAGCCTCCCCTCTTCCTATGATGCCAAATGGCTTCCCTTACGTTCAGAGACTACTTTGTAATGCACAAAGCACCTTCATAACACAAACTTTCTTCACCTTGACAATTACCCTGTGAGGTGAGGGAGGCAGTGGTTTTTGGTCCCCATTTTGCAGATGAATAGAGGTTCACAGATTAGATGACTTGCCACATGTCACATTGCTGTTAAATGACAGCCAGAGCTAGGTCTTGGAGTCTAGGGCTCTTTTGCCTTGCCCACACTCACCCTACGCAGAAGTTGTGCAGTTGGCAGGAGAAGAGAAAAGGAGTTGATTTCTTAAAGATATCACACTCTGTCACAATGGAGTTGTGAAAATTAATGAAGGGAAGCTGCGTTAGGACGGAGTTGGGAGGTTTGGCAGGGGGAGCGCTCCGGTTCTACCACTTATGAACAATCGCAGACACAGGGAAGAGAAGAACTTCGCCTGCGGACACTACTTTACTAACCCAGCAGGAGGAGGAAATGCTTTCCTCATAGTCTGGGAACAGCCTAACCAACGAGAGACAGTCACAACTCGGCCAATGAAAAGCCACTATACTTCCAGCTCTCAGTTTAATCCAATGGACTTTTTGTTTATAACAACCCCTCCCAACTTCCGGCAGACTTGCCTATGGTTTTGCCACATCTGGCTTCTCTTGAAGGGCAATTCGCCGTTATTCCCAAATAAGCCCATCTTTTGCTGGTAAAATAACTGGTGGTTTTATTTTTAAGGTAAACAGAGTCCAGGAGAGGTAACCGACTTGTCTCGATTTTCCCAAGGACTTTCTTGGTTTAGGGAGGTCCTAAATCCTGGGAATACCCTTGGCCTTGGGCAGGCTGGGACTGTTGGTTCCCTGACCAGGTAGGTTTTCTTGAATTTCATAGAAATCAGTAATTTTCTTTGACAGTGTCATGCCGGGAAAACAGCATTGTAATAACAGTAGATATGTGACTAAAAATACGATCATCATTGGCTCAAAATTGTTTATTAAAAAAGTTAATTCTGGTGGGGAGTTCCAGCATCTTGGAGTTCAAGACGCCGCGTATGTGTATTTAGCTAGCAGTGGTTCTCAAAGTTTATGATCCATAGAATCACGTGGGGAGCTTGTTAAAACACCGATTACGCCAGCCGTAGCGTGTCTGATTCAGTAGGCGTGCGCTGGTACCCTGACCTTGTACCGCTGACGGGATCCCGGGTGATGTTGATGCAGCCAGTTTGGGGAACATACCTTGAGCAGCACTTGGTGAGTTCAGTCCTCCCTAAAGGGAGGGTGCAAGTCATTGGGGTGCAGGAAAAAAAACTGAACGTTTCTGTGTATGTTTATGAAATCAAAAATTGTGATTTTCAAATAGATAAAATAAGGTATTAATACAGTAGTAAAAGTAAATAATCTATGTGTAAATAAATATGCATAATTCGGGGTGACTGTCAAGAAGATCTTGATAGAACGGACCAATTGGCTTTTCTCCAGTAGAGCAGGGTGCACCTCCTACCCTGGGAGTCCCCTCTGTGCCTCTGAACCTGCGTTCTGGGAGGAGGCGGGAACTGCATTCTCAGCAGGTTTTCACCAACTTGCTTCAGCTGAGCTGTATCTTGTGATCGCACTTCTTTTTTTTTTTTTTTATGATTTTTTATATTATGTTAGTGACCATACAGTACATCCCCAGTTTCTGATGTAAAGTTCGATGCTTCATTAGTTGCGTGTAACACCCAGTGCACCATGCAATACGTGCCCTCCTTACTACCCATCACCGGTCTATCCCATTCCCCCACCCTCCTCCCCTCTGAGGCCCTCAGTTTGTTTCTCAGAGTCCATAGTCTCTCATGTTTCATTCCCCCTTCTGATTACCCCCCCTTTCTTTATCCCTTTCTTCCCCTACCGATCATCCTAGTTCTTTCGTTCCATAGATGAGAGAAATCGCACTTCTGATCTATCCTCATGTTAGCAGTAAGACCACTCTGCTGCCCTGGTGTATTTAGCTAGCCGTGGTTCTGGTTGGGTGATTCTTGCACACTTACTTTTGGAAGCCCTGACTTAAATTCTGGGGCTCCTTCTCTGAGCCCGTGGTTCTCAAGGTGTGGTTCTGAAGCATTAGCATCCTATGGAAACTTGTTGGCATGCAGATTACTAGGCCCCACCCCAGACTTACTGAATTGAATACTGGTGGTGGGGGGTGGGTGGAGTCCTGCCAGCAGTCAGGTTGAACAAGCCCTCTAGGCGATTCTGATGCCTGACAAAGCTTCAGAAACACTGCTCTCCACAGGAGACCTTTACGAAGATGGAGCTGAAGACTTAGTAATGGTTTACTCTCAGAGTCTCACTGTTTCTGACTTTTTAAGCTGCAGACAAATCTCTCTAGAAGCCTGAGTTCCCTGAGAAGATGAATTCTTAGTTTCTTCTCATGCAATCAGAGATAAGCTAGGTCATAGCCTAAGCCTCACTGAATCTTTTGATCTGGAAAATGGGCGAAACCTAATGATGCATTGATTGTAGAGAGCCAATGGGGTGATGGTGAAAAGGGGGTTTTGCTGATTGTAAAGAACTATGAAAATAGTATTTAATTTTAAATTTTGAGCCCTGTTTGAATTTGCTTCGCGGGGTTTGTCCATCCCTCTCGCCTTACTCATATCTAATCCATTCGCACTTGTATTTTCTTCTAGGCAACCCACCTGCCACTGTTTACAGAGTGCCTGCTGTATGCCAGGCGCTTCGTTCCTGCTTTACACACTTTACATCTATTCCTTATAGGCCAAATAGTTATTCTCATTTTACAGATCAAGAAACTGAGATCCAGGGGCGCCTGGGTGGCACAGCGGTTAAGTGTCTGCCTTCGGCTCAGGGCGTGATCCCGGCGTTGTGGGATCAAGCCCCACGTCAGGCTCCTCTGCTATGAGCCTGCTTCTTCCTCTCCTTCTCCCCCTGCTTGTGTTCCCTCTCTTGCTGGCTGTCTCTCTGTCGAATAAATAAATAAAATCTTTAAAAAAAAAAAAAGAAACTGAGATCCAAAGAGTTTACATAATTTTCCTAATAAGTGGCAGAGCTTGGGTTTAACTCAAGTCTGTCTGACTACAAAACCCACATTTCTTGAATCCCAGCACATTAAATCCTCATTCTGATCTCTTCATTAGAATTGACCTTTGTTTGTTCCTTTTGGGTCCCAACCTTCCATAAGGTAGGTTATCTCTCCTGGCCCGGAGCCCTGGTTTAGACACTGCTGCAGGGGGCTATCAATGGCCNGGGGCTATCAATGGCGCCCTGGAGTCAGCTGATGGGGGGGGCACATGAGAGTCTGTAAATATCACCGATTCACCCGAAAACAGTTGCATTTCTGGTCCTTCCTCAAACATCTGAAAAGTCTAGCTTTTAAATACCATGGCTTTCTATTTTCAACACACACACTTAATGCAGGCTGCCTTAGGAGCTGTCCTATCTGCTCCCTTAGTATCTCAGGGATATATATTGTCTTCTCCTCAAGTAGTGAATTGTGTCACCGGCCCCTTGTGGTGCTGGTGCCTTGTTCACCCAACAGCCATTCTCCTTCTGGTTGCAAGACTTTGATTTGCTCAGCTGCCTGCTTTTGCATGTGACTCAGGAGAAGCAGCCCATCCACCACTCCTTGTTCTAGGAGAAAGTCATGATTGTCTGTTCAATGCAGCTTGATTTCTCTTTTCAGTCATTGGTTTAGGGATGGCCATATTCCACACTAATGGTCAATGGCTGAGAGAAGAAGTCTCCTAAGGGCTCTAGGAAAAAGATCTTTACCGACAGAGGTCTATAAGAAGCCATGCCCCTGCTTCCTCTGCTGCATGATGTTGCTCTACATGTGGGTTCGTAAAACTATGGCAACCGTGTTGGATCTAGAAAAACAGCTAGCATGTGGCAATGCCAGCGTGCTAGGATGGAAAGGAACTGAGTTTTTACAACAGTATTGAGACCGGGTATAAAACATTCTTGAAGGAATTCTGCTGTCTGTTTGGGCTGTGATAACAAAATGCCACAGACTGGGCAGGTTTGTAAACCACAAAAATTCATTGCTCACAGTTCTGGAGACCAAGCATGGTTGTATTTGGTGAGGGCTGTTTTCCTGGTCCGTAGCACCTTCTTGCTCTGTCCTCACGTGGTGGGAGGAGCTCAATTCCTTCTGGAGCCTCTTTTATAAGGCACTAATCCCATTCCTGAGGGCTCCACCTTCATGACTTAAGCGATTTCCAAAAGCCCCCCTTCCCAATACCATCACCTATGGGGGTTAGGATTTCAACACATGAATTTTGGGGGGACACAAACATTCAGAACATAGCACCTACCTTGAACTTCTTGTTGCGTGGGATAATAAAACCTCCATAGATGTAACTTCATGTTTTGAATTGGGGTTTATATGTCTGTTATTTGTAGCTGATAGCACTATAACTGACACCTTGAAACTGTTTT
>NC_048219.1:34892380-34893312 GCF_002007445.2 Ailuropoda melanoleuca | reverse complement strand
TTTAGGGATGGCCATATTCCACACTAATGGTCAATGGCTGAGAGAAGAAGTCTCCTAAGGGCTCTAGGAAAAAGATCTTTACCGACAGAGGTCTATAAGAAGCCATGCCCCTGCTTCCTCTGCTGCATGATGTTGCTCTACATGTGGGTTCGTAAAACTATGGCAACCGTGTTGGATCTAGAAAAACAGCTAGCATGTGGCAATGCCAGCGTGCTAGGATGGAAAGGAACTGAGTTTTTACAACAGTATTGAGACCGGGTATAAAACATTCTTGAAGGAATTCTGCTGTCTGTTTGGGCTGTGATAACAAAATGCCACAGACTGGGCAGGTTTGTAAACCACAAAAATTCATTGCTCACAGTTCTGGAGACCAAGCATGGTTGTATTTGGTGAGGGCTGTTTTCCTGGTCCGTAGCACCTTCTTGCTCTGTCCTCACGTGGTGGGAGGAGCTCAATTCCTTCTGGAGCCTCTTTTATAAGGCACTAATCCCATTCCTGAGGGCTCCACCTTCATGACTTAAGCGATTTCCAAAAGCCCCCCTTCCCAATACCATCACCTATGGGGGTTAGGATTTCAACACATGAATTTTGGGGGGACACAAACATTCAGAACATAGCACCTACCTTGAACTTCTTGTTGCGTGGGATAATAAAACCTCCATAGATGTAACTTCATGTTTTGAATTGGGGTTTATATGTCTGTTATTTGTAGCTGATAGCACTATAACTGACACCTTGAAACTGTTTCTTCAGTCTCTACACTGGAAAGTGGAGGTTTTATTTTTCCTGTTTAAAGTTATATCCTTAGCATCTGGCCTATGACTGACACACAGCAGGTGCTCATCAAACGCTTATTGGCTGAATGAATAAGAGCTTTGTCAGGGAAACTCACTGAAAGTAGAAATGCAATATTTTTGCCTAGGAGGCAGCTT